>NW_007726551.1:49179-136545 GCF_000696425.1 Galeopterus variegatus
ACAGGTGTACCTTCGACTTGATGATTTCCATTCCTTTGGATATATTCCCAGGAGTGGGATAGCTGGGTCGTATGGTAGGTCTATCTTCAGCTGTTTGAGGAACCTCCAAACCATTTTCCATAGGGGTTGCACCATTGTGCATTCCCACCAACAGTGTAAGAGAGTTCCTTTTTCTCCGCAGCCACGCCAGCATTTATCTTTCGGTGTCTTTTGGATTTTTGCCATCCTAACTGGGGTGAGATGGTATCTCAGTGTGGTTTTGATTTGCATTTCCTGGATGCTGAGTGATGTTGAGCATTTTTTCATATGACTGTTGGCCATTTGCATATCTTCTTTAGAGAAATGCTTACTTAGTTCTTTTGCCCATTTTTTGATTGGGTTGCTTGTTTTTTTCTTGTAAAGTTGTTTGAGTTCTTTATATATTCTGGATATTAGTCCTTTGTTGGATGTGTATTTTGCAAATATTTTCTCCCACTCTGTTGGTTGTCTTTTAGCTCTGTTAATTGTTTCTTTTGCTGTGCAGAAGCTTTTTAGTTTGATATAGTCCCATTTGTTTATTTTTCCTTTGGTTGCCTGTGCTTTTGGGGTCATATTCATGAAGTCTGTGCCCAGCCCTATTTGCTGAAGGGTTTCTCCTATGTTTTCTTTAATAAGTTTTATTGTTTCGGGGTGTATATTTAAATCCTTGATCCATTTTGAGTTGATTTTAGTATATGGTGAGAGGTATGGGTCTAGTTTCAATCTCCTGCAAATGGATATCCAGTTATCCCAGCACCCTTTGCTGAAGAGGGAGTCCCGACCCCAGTGAACAGGTTTGAAGCCTTTGTCGAAGATCAAATGGCAGAATAACAAGTTTATTAGGAACATTTTCTAACTTTCAAGTTATTGTATTTTATATCATGCAACAGTATGATGCAATATTATGATGCTACTAACAATTACATCATTACTTTTCTAGATTCTGTGTACCTCCTGGTCCCAAAGCCAATGCTAAATGTTCTATGTTTTGCTGCAGCACCCCACTTCAGTGCCAATTATGTATCTGTTATCTACTGCTGGATAACAAACCACTCCAAAGCTTAGTGGGGTAACACAATAAGCATTTATGTGCTCACGAGTCTGTAGGTAAACAATTTGGGCTGGATACAACTGAATGGCTCTTCTTGTCTCACCTGGGTTCCTTTAGGTGGCTACAGTTAACTGGCAGCTTGACTAAGGGTGGATGGTCTGTGATGACCTCATTCACATATAGGATGGTTGTTGATCAGCTGTTGGTGGGTTGGTATGGAGGTCATCAGCCAGGAAAGCCTGGTCACATGGTTTCTTATGCTCCTAGAATCTGGTCTTCTTCCCATGGCAGTTTCAATGCAACACTCCAAGAGGGCAAGAGCAGTCACCAAAAAGTTTCAGGAGGCCTAGACTTGGAAGTCACAAATCATCATTTCTAACATTCTATTAGTCCAGGCAAGTGACAAGAACAACATAGACTTAGGGTGTAGGGAAATATTCTCTACCCCTTGATGGAATAAGCTGCAAAGGCACATTGCAAGGGAATCATGTGCACATGGGGATGGGAGGAATTTTTGTGGCTCTCTTTGCAAACAATCTATCATTAGAAGTTAAGAGGATATTTAGACCCTTTTATTAACTGAATTTCTACAGAATGTTCTACTCTTTTGAGTAGATGTGAGAGAAGATGGTTCAACAATACACACACACAAAAGAGAAAATTCTGTTCCTTTGGGAGATGAAATACAGAGATAAATGATTCAAGACAGTATAAAAACTGAGCTAGAAATAAATAAGCATGTATTTTACTGTTCATTTTTAGACAAAAATTTGTGAAAAAGTATCTTTCCTCCCCACTAAAGCTAAGATTTTCAATCTATTCTCTGAGTACATACCTTTAAATAGAAGCCCCTGATTTTCCCGATGATTTTCTTTCTAGTTTATCATAATATAGTTCTTCATTCTCTCTTTATTTCTTGGTCTAGTTCTCATAAAACCAGACAAACATCTTCTGGAGTTTCAGGATAAACTTATTATTTACTTTGGAATAATTTAACATTATTTAACAACTTTCATGACACTTTATAGTAAGAATCTGGACCTTTGCTACTTATTATATGATTTGTTCTGTTTGTCATTCTTGAAATTTGTTTATTGAGGTTTCATAGGGTAATGAATTCACCAGTTTAATAACTTTGTGTTTTCATAGCTAGAGAGAAAAAAGCACGATTGAGGAAGTCTTTTTGTTTTGAATGAACTACACACCTAATAGCCTGTTCAGCAAGAGAATTTCAAAAGCTTATGCTTTTAAAAAACAGTCTTCAAGGGCCGGCCCGGTGGCGCACTGCTACAGTGCGCCGCTTGGGAGCGCGGCAGCGCTCCTGCCGAGGGTTCGGATCCCACATACGGACTGGTTCCTGCTCACTGGCTGAGTGAGGTGCGGGCGCAGCACTGAGGGTTGCGATCCCGTTGCCGGTCCCGGTCTGGTACGGGCGCGACACTGAGGGTTGCGATCCGTTGCCGGACATGAAAAGAGACAAAAAGGAAAAAAAAAAAACAACAACAAAAAAACAGTCTTCAAGATGACTGGATTGGAGATAAGGAAAGCAATTAAAGGGGGGTTTTGTAAAAGGATGAAATGAGAAGGAAAGGAAGAAGGG
Source organism: Galeopterus variegatus (assembly GCF_000696425.1). Lineage (NCBI taxonomy): Eukaryota > Metazoa > Chordata > Mammalia > Dermoptera > Cynocephalidae > Galeopterus > Galeopterus variegatus. The sequence goes on from NW_007726551.1 coordinate 51,849, forward strand.
CAAGGTGAAGCTGAAAAGTCTGTGGGAAACAGGAAGTAGGAAAGATTCTGAAAATGCTCTCATAATTATTTCACGGAAATGGTTGGGGTGAGGTTGTGGGAAATAAAGTACTTTTTATTTATCCTTTTTGTAATGATATACATGCTTTAAAAGTATTCTCAAACAACTTTACAACAAAAAAAAATCAAATAACCCAACTAAAAAATGGGCAAAGAGGCTGAATAGGCATTTCTCAAAGGAAGATATATGAATGGCCAACAGACATGAAAAAATGCTCAACATCACTCAGCATCCGGGAAACGCAAATCAAAACCACTTTGAGATACCATCTCACTCCAGTTAGGATGGCTAATATTCAAAAGACTGAGAATGATAAGTGCTGGAGAGGTTGTGGAGAAAAAGGAACTCTCATATAATGTTGGTGGGACTGCAAAATGGTGCAGCCTTTATGGAAAATGGTATGGAGTTTCTCAAACAATTATAGATAGATCTACCACATGACCCAGCTATTCCACTGCTGGGAATATATCCAGAGGAATGTAAATCGTCATGTTGAAGGGATACCTGTACTCCATTGTTTATTGCAGCACTATTTACGATAGCCAAGAGCTGGAACCAGCCCAAATGTCCATCATCAGATGAGTGGATATGGAAAACGTGGTATATCTACACAATGGAATACTACTCAGCTGCAAAAAGAATGAAATACTGCCATTCGCAACAACATGGATGGACTTAGAGAAAATCATATTAAGTGAAACAAGTCAGGCACAGAAAGAGAAAAACCACGTTTTCACTTATTTGTGGGAGCTAAAAATAAATAAATAAATAAACAAACACACAAACAAATAAAGGGGAGGAGGAAGGAGACACAACAATCAAAATTCCTTGAACTTGTTAAGACAAGTGAACAGATATGATGGGGGGAGGGGGAGGGGAGAGAAGGAGGGGGAAGAGGAGAGCGGAAGAGGAACAGGTAAGGGGTCCCAAAAATGAGCTACAATGTATATTGAGAAGTTAAAAAAAAGTACTCAGTTTCGAAGATTAAAGCAATTACTATTGAACTAAGTAGCTAATGTTACTTTATACGTATTAGTCTTGTCTCTGTGTTAGTGTTTGTACTGAAGGCCTTCAAATTGGCATCAGAGGAAACTGGCACCTTTTATTGATATGAGAAACTCTGAAAAGTCAGCTGCTGATTTCACTTAGAATACAAGTCACTTAATCCTTCTTCTCATAACCTTGCAGTTTTTAAGAATAGTATTTAAGAAAGGTGAGAGACTAGAAAACTTTATAAATGTTAATTTTCTAGTACGAGTAACATTAAATCATTGTTGCAGTCCTAGAAATGGTTTATTTGGAATCATCTATTATGCTTAATGAACTTGATGAAAATCTTGAAAGGGGCACCCTTTTTATTCTCTTGCCCTTCCATAATGATATTTACTGTTTGCACAGTGATCATTCAATTTTCAGTGATGCTCAATGCCTTCTCCTGCTGATTAAATTCCTGTTTGGTCTCACTGCCAGGTCTTTTGGATTAAATTAACAAATTCTGTTTGTTTTAGTGGGAATGACCTGCACTAACCTTCAGCTTGTACAAAATAATGATCTCTTCAGTGATATATTGGTTCAATGTTCTTTATCTTTTTTAAAAGATATGTGCAGTGAAAATGTTATCTTGAGCTTGCTAGAATTTTCAGACCTGCACTGCTTATTTTAATATATTGAAAACCTTGATCTTCAACATCTAATAACTCCTTTCTCTGCTGTTTTTAATGATTCCTGTTCTTCTAAGGGATCATCAATTCTTGATTACTCCAAGGAAAGAATTAAACATGATCTTTTAGTCTACAAAATGTCCTACTCTTGAAAATTATCTACATCAAAAGGCCAATTTAGGGATATTAAAACCTTTCTTTTTAAAAAGTAAATCCAATTTTTATTGAATTGCTTTCTTCTCTACCACTCTTATTTGCTTTATAGCTAACAGCTAAGAAGTATTAAGATTTTGAAGAAAATGAATTAAAATTGTTGATATAAGAGGATTTGAAAGTATAATAAGATTTTATAAATTTTACACAAAGCCTAAAACATTGCAAGGATTATAGCAAGCATTAGAAAATTAAGGTGATGGGGACTGGTCAGTAAGCTTAGTTGGTTAGAGTGCAGTGTTATAATACCAAGGTTGATGGTTCGGATCCCTGTACTGGCCAGCAGCCAAAAAAAAAAAAAAAAAAAAAAAAAAAAAAAATACATCAAAAGGCCAATTTAGGGATATTAAAACCTTTCTTTTTAAAAAGTAAATCCAATTTTTATTGAATTGCTTTCTTCTCTACCACTCTTATTTGCTTTATAGCTAACAGCTAAGAAGTATTAAGATTTTGAAGAAAATGAATTAAAATTGTTGATATAAGAGGATTTGAAAGTATAATAAGATTTTATAAATTTTACACAAAGCCTAAAACATTGCAAGGATTATAGCAAGCATTAGAAAATTAAGGTGATGGGGACTGGTCAGTAAGCTTAGTTGGTTAGAGTGCAGTGTTATAATACCAAGGTTGATGGTTCGGATCCCTGTACTGGCCAGCAGCCAAAAAAAAAAAAAAAAAAAAAAAAAAAAAAATTAAGGGGAAATTCTCTTAATTTCAATTAAAAAAAAAAAAAAAGAAGAATGGCAATGGGGAGGCTGAAGGGAGAGTCGTGTGGAGGAAAAAATCAGCAGTTCCGACATTCCAGGAATGATTTATTGGTCATCCCTCCCACTCGCATGTTATTTCTTTTTAACGGATGAGGTAATTGAGGAATAAAGAGATTCAGTAACTTGCCTAAGATCATGCATAGTACACAGGCAAATTGAGGTCTACCATTTGACCTCAAGCCTAAGACAACTTAGTGCTCAAGCTCATTTCCTGTTTAACGAAACACACTCCATCTTTGAGAAGTAACCACTTCCAAATTCTCAACACTTTATTCTACTTTCAGCACAAAAACATAATCAATGATTCTGCATACCACATGATAACCACCCAATAATGTAAGTTATTAGGGAAACTTTCTCCCCACAGAGGTTCTTGCTTATTGTATTTATCCTTTAATCTAGTTGGATTCTTTTATGTAGTTTGGTGGAATTCAACTCCCCATTGTCAGAGAAAATGTGAGAAAAACCAATCGGAATTCTGCTCACCTGTATGGAACTCAAGAAGGTGACACTCAGGAGTGAACCTTGAAATGGAAGCTGAGTATGTGCTGCTCCATCCTTCAGTTTCAGCTCCCTAAGTGTGAGTATCTAATAAACTGAGTGTGCTTCTGACGGGTGTTTTTTGCACATCACCCCTCACCATAATCCAGGTACTTTTCTCAGGAGTCCTGTGGAAGACATAATAATCTATTCCAGTGTTAAAGAAAGAATGATCTGTTCCAATGTTAAAGAAAGCTGGCTGATGTGAATTTACTGAGACATTATATGTCCGTAGGCTGTATCTAATGGGCAATTGAAGGTGCTGTGAGGATAACGGTGATTATATTGGCTCTTTACCTCGTGCGCTGATGGAGGACCTATTATTCCCATCTGGCTAGTCCTTCCTGCCTCTCCACCCACTTCTTTACTGCTTCAGTGATACACTTGGTATGTGATGTTCTTGGGTGAAGCACCTTAACCCACAACCTATACCAATGACCTTCTTTCTGAGGTCCTGTCACATTTTTTGGTGAACAGGAAATAGGTGCCCATCTCTGAATACTTCTCTTCTTCCCAGTTTGGAGGACCATTTTCGTTAGTTCAGAAAAAGTTTCACCACTTCCTTCAAGTTTCTCTTTGGCTCCATTAGATTCTACTTTCTTTAAGGAATCCATGCCTTGTACTTTCCTTGAGGCAAAGAAGCACGGAGTTCACTTTCTATTTCAGTTGGGGAAGGGAAAGGGGGAAAATCAGGGAGAAACAAAAGTTCAGATTTCAAAAATTTGCCTATCATGATATAATGGTCAATTGTGATGTTTTCCCATCCTAGCTAAGGAGTGTCCTGTACTCCTTTTTTCAATTGTTTTATTTCTTGTCTGTCATCATACAGAATGAGTAAAAGCTTCTTTTCTATTTCAACCCAAGAGGAGCAGTGTTCTTCAGTGATATCAGTGTGTGGGGAGCTCCTGTATAAAATACAGCTAATTCAGAAATCAATCCTAGGAAGACAATGCTGATACCAACCAATAGGACCCTCAAGTTTTGCATAAACTGTAGTAAGAGTTAAGAAAGGGATTTGAAGGGAGTGGCAAGCGATGTGATATCCCTTCTTTTGTGATCCTCTGACACGGGTCTAGAACTTTGGTGATATCTTAACCAATTTATGGTTATTGCCTGGGATGGACTTCAAAACCTAGATTTGTCTTTGGTTTGTTAAATTTCCAAATACCATTATTGCCTCTCACTGGCACTAACATCTCAGTACTTTCATTTTTCTTTTCAAGAGTAGGAGTTTTGTACTCATGTACTGTGAGAGAGTGCCGAGGTTATGAGGCTAACACTTTTCTAAGGTCCCATTTATTAGTATTCTTCCACTGTCCTTCTGGTTATCTACAAAAGAATTTCAATCATTCAACTTTTCTATTGTACATGAATACAGCTCTTGAGAGTATTTCTTTTTTTCCTCATGTGAGTAGTATTTTTCACTGTCATTTTCATTGACACTACATCAGTATCAAAGAAATGATTTCCAAGTAGTTGTGCATGAGTTGAGGTTTACAGTTGATCTTCGCAGTTCTTTTCCTGCAACTTCGGGTTGAGGAGCAAACAAATGAACAAGCAGAATAGTTGTAATACATTGAAGCAGAAGGTGAAAGTGGGTTTATAACTGGTGCTGTAGTCTTACCAATTTGTTTGAAGCTGACACTGATGAAGGATAACATTCTGTGGTGAAGAGGGACGAGGAAACCAGCTATTACTCAGATGGCAGTGTTTTTGTGCTTTATCACTGTATGTGAGCAACGATAAGGATTGAGGCAGCCTTTCAAACTATCCACAGCATTTGTAGCAATTGCTAGGGCTTGAACAAGCCTTATTATGGGTTGGCCATTCCTCTCTTCACAGAGCACTGAAATATACCTGGACGGTGTTCTATGAGTAATTTTTGGTGAGGGATTTCCACATTAAAACAAAACAAAATGAAAAGAAAAGAAAAGTTACCCAATGTGTGAGATTATCAAAAGGAGCTTTGATGCAATGTGTTTTTCTTTCTTACATGAAGAGACTCAGTGTTAAAATTTGGAGATGGTGTGATAGACTGTGATGGTTTTGATTTGCATACAAATTATTTTTTCATCTGTTTTGAGGTAAAAGTTTTCTACTGGTAATTCAATATAAGGTCTATGGTAAAATGCCAAAAGCTATTAAACCTCCTGCTCTGGCAATGATAGTTGGTATGGATAAATAGAGTCATTGACATTAGACCCCTTTCCTCATTACTTCAAGGCATCTTTGCATTCAACATTTTAGTTTCAGCTATTTTTCTCCATTTCTTGCTGTAATATTTTCTCTTCTTTCTTTCTTGGTTATTTGACATGCTCATTTCTCTTAGGAATGATGTTACCTATCTCTCCTCAACAGCTATGAATTTTGCTATTTCTATCAGTATTTAAACTTCATATACTTTAGCTTATATTTCAAGCAAGAAACCAGTGGCTACCCAATGTGTATGCATGATGTTCCTAACATTGTACAGTTTTATGTACTTCATGTATATGATTTAATAAATGGTGGAAGAGGCATTTTTCTCCTTGATATTGAAACTGAGTATAAGTATCATGTTTGTCACAATTTTCATGAATTTGTTGACAAAATATGAATTATAACTCTGTCTCCTGAGTCTTAAGTCTGGGTGTATTTGACCTTATGTCAGTTACAGAATACCAAGTGTAAAGTGAATAAATACTAATACTTCTAATGATTTATTGCCTGGAAAGATGGTGCACGATGTAGTAGCACCATGGTGGATTCATGGAGCCACAGAAATGGAAGCCACCACTCTAAACAGAGGTAACTTTCCTCACAAAAACAAGTTCAAAATCCCTGTTCCTGTCTTGTTAGTGCTAGAAAAATGTTAATTCCTCAGAGAAGAAGGAAATCACTGTTGTAAAGGATGCACTTGGAGCCCTGAATCTGCAAAGGCAGAGAGCTTTAGCACGATGCAGCCTACACAGGGTTAACAAGCCTGGAGGGATGTAATTTAGCTGGTGTAAGTTCCTCAAATTTCTCCTTCCCGTTCAGTAGAAAAGTATTGTGGTCTGACTTGCTCAAACTCTTCCCCTCTTAGGCTGTCCAAAAATGTGTCATATTGGACAGATTAGTATCTGAGATTTTGTGATGGAGAATCAGGAAGACAAGAGAAACTAGAAAGAACCACTAGAAGGAGTTGTGTATTATTTTTGTGAGGCGGGAGGGGGATTGAGGAGGATAGCTTGGGAGCACAAACCTTTATGTGAGAGCAGGGGTGAAAGAGGAAAATGGTGACTAAAGACATTGTTACAGTGACCCTTCTTCTTCACTGTGTTTGAGAGACACAAATAAGGAATTTGTTATTTTAGTTTGAAATCACTTTTGGTAGCATGCCCTGTGTTTTGTAAAGAGGACCCCAGTGTTCCATGGAAACTTGTGGGCCAAAGCATAGGCTTGTGTTATGCTTATGAAGGTATGGGTATTCAACACAAAGAAGAAGACACAGATTAGGCTGTTACATGACTTGAACCATAATGGCAAATTATTTTCACCAGCTTAGAGAGGACAAACTCGAGGCCAGTATTGGTCAGTTAATGTCTGTCTGTTGTTGACTGCCTACTGTGTGCCAGAGACCATTAGGCAATTAACCAGACAGTGCTGGTGATCCCATGAATAACCCTGTAAGAAAAGAGAAAATTTTTTGCTTCAATAGAACAAAATTTAGAAAAATCAAAAGTAAAGTGCTCAGTATAGAAATGTAATCAGTGTCAAAAGTGAAAAGTGGAGGTCTCCTTTGCTCTTATCTCACTTTCTAGGTGTCAACACCACGGTTAGCTGTTTCCTGTGCAGAACAGAATATGTGGCATAATTCCACTTCTGTATAGAAAATCCCAAACCTCCACTTACTTGTACCATATAGGCAAAATGTGATTCTAAAGGAAAGTAGCCTTTTTATATATATTTTAAAATTCGTATTTGTATTTGAGGTAGTTTTTGATTTTGGAAAATCCAGCTGGAATTCGAAATAGTTTTACTCAGGGACTTCTTCCTAAAATTTAAAGATCATTTTCCATATATGTAGTGGTGAAGGTCCAGTCAGAAAAACAGGAACCATACTAGGTATTTCAACAAAGGGACTATAGTAAAGGAAATTGGTTAAATAAGGCTAAAAGAACGAAAAAGGAAAGCCCAGAGTTAACAACTGCAGGAAGAAGCTATCATTTTTAGGTTTGAAAGCACAAAAGGAAGAGGATATTGTTTTTAGAATGTAGAAGAGAACAGACTCTGTAAATTGGGGCCTAGATTACTGCAGAAGGGTCATGCTCTGGCTACAGCAGGTTCCTCTGGGAAGCGTGCAATGAAACTAGTTCTAGAAGCGCCAATGGCTGCTGGCGGGATGAAGGGCCAGTGCTAGGCAACAGAGACAGGAATGGGATGGAATAATTCCCTTCTCTCCTTCTCCTGCCTTTTAGTCTCCATCCAGAGCCCCCTTCTGGCTATTCCTAACTGAGAACCAACTAGCTGACAAAGGACAAGAGTAATTTTCAGAGTGGTAGCGTCATGATCACAAAATAATATAGAGCTGTAGATTTGGAGCTGAGAGATAACAGCTTTATAATCAGCACGTTTTGACCATTTAAAGATATTCCTGAATTTAGAGTTTTTGACGGTAGGTCATAGCTTGGCAATGGGCAAAGTTTTTATAAATGGCCAACAATTTGGAAGAACATAAATATTTGGGTGAAGAAACCCATTTATTTGGGATATACCTTTTATTAGTTGCACCAAAATTTATGCTCTTTCCAGGAAAGAGTGGGTCTAATACCTTCCAAGTATTAATTTGATTAATGGTGAGAGTGTTTCTACCACTTAGATTTAGCTTACAATTAAATGACTTGAAGGATTAATTCTTATAGTCAGTTCTAATGCCAAGATTTAGAGCAATTTTTAACACATTATATACAGTAAATAATGACCACAATAATATGTAGTAGGGGTGTGTTCTCATGCGAGGGAACGAGGACCTAGAATCCCATGCTATTATCGCCGTTCAGTGTTCTACCAACATGGGATGGTATGGTCAGGCTTTTACTAGGTGATTAAATCATACTGTGGTGGCCTTACCTCAACATTCTTATGATGTGAAATCAGTATAACATTAATTTTATCCATATAAATATGGACATCAGGAGTAGCCTTAAGTGGGAGAAATCTCAGAGGAACAAAGGATGTGTATGGCATTTTCCTTGATGGCAATGCATAAGAATCTTAATACTTTTTTTGTCACCCTCTTTCCCTATGCTGCTTCAAAAGCCATCAGATTTTTGGTGAAAACATGATGTATGTGTATATGTGTGTGTGAGCATGTGAGCATAGGAGCAGGAGAAGGCTCTAGAAGGACCTTGGTTGTCTTGCTTATCACATGGGTCTGCTCAGGCGGCCATGACAAAATATCACAGACTGAGTGGGTTTAACAACAGAAATTAATTTTCTCACATTTCTGGAGGCTTGAAGTCCATGATCATGGTGCCAAGCATGATCCATTTCTGGTGACTGCTCTCTGGCTGACTTGCAGACAGCTACCTCCTGCCTTTCCTCTCTGTGCAGAGAGAGCTCTCTGGTGTCTTTTCTTACAAGGACCCTAACCCTATCAAATCGGCCCCCCCCTTATGACCTCATTTAACCTTAATTACTTCCTTAAAGGCCCCATCTCCAAATGCAATCACTCTGACGGTTAGGGCTTTAACATGATTTTTGGGGTGACATAAACATTAAGTCAATAACACTGATGAATTCTGCTTCTTTGATATTCTCAGGACAAGTACGGGGTAACTCAGCTTCTCCATTTTAAAGGTCAAGAGGAACACTTAAAAGTATTTTGAGAGCTAATGAGGAAAGTTATATCTTCATAGCTAATTTCTCTACTGATAAGTGCAATGTCTGTTCCTAATTTTTCTCCAGTATAATCCACTTTTACTTTTGATACTTATTATTGAATTTAACTGAGACTAAAAGGTAAATTCATCTTTAGCCACACAATATTCTCTTCATTTGTGTCATAATTTTACATAAAACGTTTCTAGTTTAGTATTAAAAAAGGCATTGTTAGTTTTATTAAATGTTAGTTTTCCCTCTAAGTAAGCCTCTAGTGGACAACTGGGTGTTTGCATGGAGTCCAGAGGAATATTATGTGTCTGCAGGCGTTTTTAAAATATATAATTTGATGGTTTAAAATCACAGGACTGTGTCTAGTTTGCTTTGTGAATGTTGATCAGCCCCTCTCTGTAGAAATGTGGGAGGCTACATATAGACATTTTTATCTACCCACTATAGTGAAAAAATTATTGTGAGTGAAATATGAAAATACATTCTGAACCTTATTTGAACATTCTTTTGATATTGTCTTTTTTTAAACATAAATTCAGATTGCTTGCTATGTTTTTACTCATGAGGCTTATTAGCACGCCAAGAGGTTATTTAACACAATACATAAATGAATTATAATTTAAATAAGTGCAATAAAATGCCTGGTGCTTTATTCACAATTGGGAAGAGCAAATTGAGCACTGGAGATTACAATGAGTAAAATATCTACTAGAACAAAAAATCCCCAAATTCATATTTTAATTAAAAAGCATCGTATTATTTTTCTAAGAAAAGGAGAATTTACTGAAATCTCAACAAAGTTAAATGTTACCAACCCCAACTCCATATTTTTCAAAATTGAAAGAGGAGATTGAAACCAAAAATTTCACTTTCAAAGTTAATTTTTTTTTTTTTTTGCAAATTAAGGTGTTACTTAATATAATTTGGTGAACTAAAGTGTGAAGCATATTATATGTCAGAGACTATGCTAGGCACTTGGAATTTAAAAAGGATGAATAAAATAATAACAGGTGTTTATAATACATGAAATATAGAGGTGCTCACAAATATTACAATATGGTGGGACTGCTAAGACAATAGAAGAATATGCTCGGTAAAGAAGAGAGGTGATACAGTGGAGAGGATGGTTGATGAAGATTCTTAGGGGGTGGAAGGTTTAGAGCTTGGTAGAGGATGAAGCCTGAGTAAAGGAGTGCTAAGTATTATCTATAGACACCCAGCACCCATTTCCTCCTCTTTGATGTCCCTACACTTTGGGGTTGGAATGCTAAAGACTGTAATGAGATGCTCTTCTTCGGTGGTGGCTTTAAGCAATGCAGGGGTCTCACATGGCAGAAAATGGCTGAGCAGAGAGAGGGGGACTCTCATATGCTTTCCTTTTAAAGCCCTCAGAAACACGCCCATAACCACCATTATTAATCCATTCATTAGGGCATAGTCCTAAGAATCTAATCACCCATTCAAGGCCTCACCTTTCAACTACCAAGATAGGATTTCCTACCCACTTCACACTGTCACAGTGGGGACCAAGCCTCCAACACGTTAAATTTTGGGGAGATGCAATTCAATCCACTGCAAACCCTGACTGGTACAAAGGGTTTGGAAGATGAATAGGAGTTCACCAAGTGAACAAGGGAAAAAAGGCACATTCTAATCAAAGCAAAGAGAATGAGCAAATTAATGGGGGGTGGGTGGCGGGGATGTTAAAAGAGGAGGGTATGTTAAAATGAATCAAAGTAGGTCATTATTGCTAGAATGTAAGGGGGTGGAAAGATAGGATATGAGGTTGGTAAAGTAAAAAGAAAAGAGATCAATGAAGCGAGTTGTTTGCTTTTCTGAAGCTGGCATTAGGTAGCTTATGAGATAATTTAAGCCACGGAGTGGTGCTAGTAAGGCTGTGTTTTCCAGTAGCCCATTCTAGTGACTTCATGAAGGATGAACTGCAGGAGGGTGTTTCAGAAAGGAAGAGAAGACCCAGGTAAGCATGTGGAATAAGATGAGATCACCTCAAAGAGAAAATTCTACTCAGGGTTAGGTCTTTAAATTAAATTATTATTCTTTTTTCATGTAAAATTTCTTAAGACCATTCATTGTGCTTGTTTGTTTTCTAGTAGTTTTCCATTTTAGAAAGAATTAAGGCTTCAGAAAAATTATTTTCCTTATTCATGCTCAGAGTACATCTCTTTTCTTTGCCATCCAAAAGAATCTTCCATCTCACATATGAGGGTACTTAAAAAAAATCCATGGAACAATTTGTATTTTCTTTCAGTTCCTCTTTTCTATGAACTATTTGAATCTCTTTGCATTTTAGATATTCTGGAAAAATACATTAAGAGGAAAAAGAACTACTGGTTTGTAGAAGGGGGATAGTTTTGTCTTACCTTGACATTTGCATCAATTTAAAAGAAAACTTATTTTTACAATATAAGTAAACTTATCCCATACTTCTCTTCTTGCAATTTATTGTAGCATAGGGTGAGAAGAAGCAAGGCAATAGCAAGCAAAGTGGGGAAGGAAACATTTGGCAATGGGAGCCAGGATTGGCATGGTTGGTTCCAGACATAAGAAGCTACTGCCAAGATGTTGGAGAAACTGTTATGGTCGCTTTCTTTGCTCACTCCACACCTTCTCTCTACAGTGTTTTCACACAGTACTGTCTTGGAAATGAGCCTCTGACTTTCTTTCCCTAGCCCAAGAGAAGCTGAACAAACATCACAGAACACTTGGACATCTAATGTTTGCAAAAAAGTATGAAAACTATGTATGTCTTTTAAATGGCAAACAAAAGCCAGGAACATTTTTCTTTTTTTATAGAGTCAGACTCTAATGATTCAACCTTCTAAAAAAACAGGCAGTAGGAACTGGTTTGTGCTTGGTTAGGTCTCTTCTGTGCCCTTGTCAACGATGGACCTTAAAGAAAGGAGAATATTCTCTCTTGTACATAAGACCTATCTGGTCTTTTGCAGAGTAGCAGAGTTATTTGCCAATGGGCATCTGTGTATAAATGAACAATTCTACATACAAACCAAAATGTAATGCAGATGTTTTTTCTAGATAGATGTTATTTATTAAAAATCCATTAATTGTCGATTAAAGACTTCCTAAAAGAATCACTGTAAGGGATGAGTGTATTTATGGTATGAAATGAAAATCATAAATAATTTTAAAAACTACTAACTCAAGCACAAGGAAATATTAAAAAATAATTATTGTATAGTGGGGTTCTGCTCTTAATTCCCAATCCCTTCTAGATAAGATTGGGGAACTCCTAGGCCATATTATTCCCTCCCTCATCATCTAGGTTTTCCATCACCCTTTGTGGACCACGTCAATTTCTGATAGAATGCTTATTTATCAGAGCTTTGAATATTAAGATCAGAGCTTTTAGTCTCATACAAAGTTGAAGAAGACTCTGTAATTAATCATTGTCACATCGTTTGCCCTATTCTTGCTGACAAATGCACAGATCCATTCATTTTGGGGACTGAAGGATTTCTATCTCTTTTATGATGCTCCTTTGGAAATGTCAATTTCTAGGGGAATGATTTCCTTTTACTTTAGAGCTCACTGGATATGTGCTTTGCCACTCTCTGTTCTGTGACCTCTCAGATCTTTGAAATCCCTCAGTATCATGCTCTCATTATCTATAGTGGTGAGAAAGGTATTCTAGCTTCTGGATTTTTGGAAGAAAAGAACAATTTTTAAGTTGAGACAACCCTCCTCTGGTATAACTTACTCCTTCCACAATGCAAAGCCTTGGACTTTGTAATTTCTGTGTCAGGTATCAGTAAGTTCTGAAGTATAGCAAGTTGGAGAGTTGCTGTTTAATCATTTCATGTTTACTTCTGTGCAGGCTATCATCCTTCGTGCAGACAATTCACTGTTCCCAAATCATTGCACTTAATTTCTTCCCTGCTTGATCACACAGTACCCTCTGCTTCAAATGCTTTTCAACCTCACTTCTTACTCGTCACACTGCTACCCATCCTTTGAAAATCAAGTTAAAAGGGCCCTTTCTCCATGAGGCCTTTTCCAATAATTCAAGACTTAAGTGATTCTGTCCTCGTTTGCATACTGGATCTCTTAATTTTACTGTGTGGGTGATATCCTGAGGTATAATTTTTGGTGACTTGCCTTATCTCCCTCATTATTTTATATAAATGTATCTGATTTTAACTCCAAAAAGATCTGAAGGAGCTTTCTCTCTGCTCCTGAGAACAAGACTCTTCTATATGATTACGTTAATTATCATAACAGATAAATCCCCAAACTGAAGTAGTTTATCACAACTGAAGTTCATTCTCACTCTTATAACACTTCAATGTGGTTTCCGTCAGGCTGACTTCTGTATGGGGCTGTAGGAACCCCTGTTCTTTCCATCTTGGGGCACTGCCATCTTCAACACGTGGCTTCCATGACGACACGTAAGGGGATGAGAGGGCACCTGCTTCATAACCATGTTGGGCTAGAAGGGATCACATCTCTTTTGCTTACATTCCATAGCCACCTGGCCACATCTAGATGCACAGAAAGGAAATATGGTGCCTGACTAGGAGGACACGTTCCTAGGCACTATCGAACAGGAACATAGATCTTGGTTGAACAGGTATCCCTGCTACAGCTATACAAACTGTCATAGGTGTCTACAGCTACCTTGCCCCACAAAGGTGCTTGGTATATGTTTGTACATAAGTAAATTAATAAAGTATTGTATCTGAGGTCAAAGGAAAAGACAATTAGGTGAGAGCCACAATTTATTTAGCATGTGTTTTGTGGCTACTGGATGTTATAATTCACAAACTGAATGTGAGTGGGAGAGTAGCTGTTTGTTCTAAGGAAGAAACAGTCAGCTTGAGGTTTATATATGCTTCTTTAACCATGTTTTGACCCAAAGGTCACAGATTACTCTACAGAAATAGTGACTATACTCATGAAAATATGTAGTCATCTTTTTTTCTGACTATGTTTTATCTTTTAGCCTCCTTGAAAATCATTTATTTGCCCCAGGAACATTTTAGAAAGTATGTTTCTATTTTGAAAAATAATTGTTCTCATTGTTGGGAAAACACCCATTTGTTATAATGATTAAACCAGTGTTCTGCTACCTTGGAAAAGAGTTGGATTTTTAATAGCCATCGTCAGAATCACATAATTTCTAAGGAAATGAATTTTTCTGTAGGAAAGATTCATTGGAACTGTTTTGCTATTTTTTTCCTATCAAGAGACAATAGATAGGATATCTACTCAAAAATGTATAATGTTACAATGTGACAAGATGTAAAATGCATGGGCTAGGAAACAAAATCTCTTAATGCAACATATTTTTTGGAAGCCTCTAGCATCCATTAAATTGTAGAAGTGAACAAAATTGATAGCTGCTAAAAAAAAAATCAAGGCGTCAGCCATCGTATGTTTAGAGTCTGCAAGTAGAACAAAACACTTTAGATCTGAACTTCCACTTCATTTTATATGTGTTTACTCAGAAATTGTTATGCCTTATCACTTTTATAGTTCTTTTATCACAGCTGTGTGAAAAATTACAGTTGGAACAGTGTTCATGTTTTTACTAAAATACATTTTATTTCATGCTATGAAGCAGATTGCTGAGGTTTGCTTCTTTTATTATTAGTACTGCACGACTCCCTCCACTCCAGTTAAGATTGTGTCAGTATTTCAATAAAAAATTCCTTTTTATTTATGTATTTGTTTTTATTCTATGATTGCTTTAGCTAAGCAGAGGTGAATCTCAGAAGAACTCATGCTAAGTTAAAAAACTGGACAAATAAAACCTAAGCACCAAATACTGACTATAAATTCCACACAACAAATATTGCATCTAAAACAGAAGTAAAATCCAAAGAGGATTATTTCCAGAGGAGTTGATAAGAAAAGACCTTTAAATGGTGGCTTAATCACTCAAGTTGTTGAAACAGAGAGTGATATTATGATACTCCAGATTTCAAGAAATCAGATGAACTGTGAGAAAATACACTGTGAGTTGAAACTCGGTGTGCAGATTTTTACCTGGAAGTGTATATAAAACTTGAAGTGAGGGGCTTCTGGCTGAGTAATACACTTCAGATCAGAATGGAGTTTTCTTTCTTACCACTGTAGTTTAGAAGGTGTAATGCTCATTTAATTTTGCCAAAGGGAGGACCACCATCAGTGCCTGGGAGCATCATTTTAATTCTTTTTCTACATTTGGCATAGAAAGGATGGATGCTATTTTACTTTTACAAGTTACCCTGCTCTCCACCCTGCTGATAAAACAACTGGGCAATGTAATCCAACAAACATAAACATTTTGTAATTTCAGATTTAAGGTTTTTGTGTAGTGATAATCCACTGATCCATAAATATGGACAGGCACCATATTTGTGCCAGGGGAAAGTGAAAAAATGTCCCCGAGGCAATGATTTAGGAAGCTTGCAAGTGTGAAAATTACCAGGGAAAATGTCCTGGTCGCTTTGCTAATATTTTAGCTGCTGTCTTACTTTCCAGAGTTTATTTATTTATTTATTTATTTATATTTTTTATTTTCTTTTTTTAGGAACAGGGACATAGAAGAAAGTATAGAGTAGGCAAGGTTTACCTGCCATCCCAGTTCTTTAACTTCTTTCTGCCCCTCCATGGGCCTAATAAGAAATAGGAATAGGAAAAAGAGTAAAAGGCACTGGGGTCAGAGGTCAGATGTTTTCTGCAATCTGTGATCCTGTACACACGAAGACTAAGGGTACTGTTGCCCCCACCCAGCACTCCAGATATCTGCTATCAGTTGTTTTGATGCCTGTCTACTGTCCTACTACCCTAATGCACTTAGAAAATTGTGTAAAATTCTAGACCAGTGCTCCTGAGACATCTAGAAGCACCATCTCCAAAACCAAGGCAGGACTTTGCAATTAGAAACCTCCAGGTTCTCTACCACATCTGTGGTGCATTAATTAAATTATTATTATTATTTTAAATTGACATATAATAATTGTACATATTTATGGGGTACAGAGTAATATTTTGATACATGAATACACTGTGTGATGAGCAAATCAGGTTAATCGGCATATCTATCACTGCAAACATTTACCATTCTTTGTGATGAGAACATTTTAACTCCTCTCTTCTAGCCATTTGAAGATGCACAATAAATTATTGTTAATTATAGACACCTAGCACTGCTATTGAATACTAGAACTTACTTTTCCGTATCTAGCTGTAATTTTGTATCCATTAACCAACCTCCCTATCTGCCCCCGCCAGCCTCTGGTAACCACAATTCTATTCTTAACTTCTCAACTTTTTTTTTTAAGCTCCCACATATGAGCGAAAACATGTGGTTTTAATCTTTTTGTGCCTGACTTATTTCACTTAACATAATGTCTCCCAGGCTCATTCATGTTGCCACAGATGACAGGATTTTATTCCTTTTTATGGCTGAGTAGCATTCCATTGTGTATATATATCACATTTTCTTTATCCACTCATCTGTTGATGGACACTTAGGTTGATTCTATATCTTGGCTATTGTAAATAGTGCTGCAATAAATATGGAGGCGCGGATATCTCTTTGATAAACTGATTTCCTTTCCTTTGTGTAAATACTGAGTAGTGGGATTGGTGGAACATATGGTAGTCCTGTTTTTAGTTTTTTTCAGAACTTTTATGCTCTTTTCCATATGACTGTACTAATTTATATTCCCACTAACAGTGTATGAGTTCCCTTTTCTCTGCATCCTTACCCCCATTTATTTTCTGTCTTTTTGATAATAGCCATTCTAACTGGAGAGAGATGATATCTGATTGTGGTTTCGATTTGCATTTCCCTGATGATCAGTGATATTGAACATTTTTTCTAATACCTGTTGGCCATTTGTATGTCTTCTTTTGAGAAATGTCTATTCAGCTCATTTGCCCATTTTTAATTTAATTTAATTTTTTTTTTTTTTTTTGGTTGTTGAGTTGTTTGAGTTCCTAAACATTTCTTTGGAACCAAAACAAATAAGACTGGTCAGTGAGAATGTGCATCACATATAAGGAATCTTGAGAATCTGTGGTTATTTATAACTATTGTGGTTCGAAGTCTAAAGCCATAAACATTTCAGAGCATTAGAGTATAGTCTAATAACTGTGATCAAACAGACCAGTCAGTCTGGGACACTTGCAACACAAATTCGATGTTTTCTAAGGCAAGAGGAAGTAATATAGCCTAAGGCCATTTAGGAAAATCACTGTAGCAAATATAGATAGATAACTGAAGAAATCATCACAGAGGAATGAAATGCCGCAATATACATGGGAGGAAGAGGAAAAAATTCTGTTTACATTTCCAGCCCACCTCTCTGGGACTTCCTTGTATCCACGCAGAAAACACATTACATCTAAGATTTGCTCTGCAGATTAGGGAGGGAAATTATGCCCTCTGCCTTGAGGCTGTGAGCCAAACATTTACAAATAGATGCATCTGGGCTATGTTGGAAGAAGATGCACTCAAAACCATCCAAGGAGACGAGAGAAGCCCATCTGTGTATAAAAGCCAGAATTGGGCTGCTTTTGCTTTTGTTGTTGTAAAAATCCATTCTGCTCAAGTCCCAGCTAATGAAAATTTGCATCTGTAAATAAAAAGTAAATCAAGGGAATGTATTAATCCTGCAGCTGCTGTCCACTTAACTTTCCTTATAAAAAATAACTCAATTTTCTGGTCTGAATGTTCCTGCTATTTAGCAATGTGATGGCAATTTGAGGGGGACAAATAAGTATTGAAATCTATTTATGTATAACAACCTTGGCAATAAAGGTAGCTATGCAGTCACTGTACAGTCATTTGCTTTTGTAATTGTGTAGATACTTGAGATCCAGAGTCTGACCCTGGAAATCCATTACCTGGCTGTTTAAATTGCTGTTTTATTTGCCCACGCCATTAATTAATTTGTCTCCATAACCTAGGACTGGCACTGTGCGTAGGTTAACTAGGCAATTGTCCATGGCTTATAGTTGGGGGAGAATAGAAGGGACCTGCAGTGGATTGAATGGGCCCCCAAAGTCACTGAAGCTTAATCCCCACTGTAACTCCTATAATGGTAGTTGAAAGGTGGGGCCTTGAAGAGGTGATTAGATTGTGAAGACCATGCCATAGTGAACGGATTAATCCATTTGACGGTTTAATGGTGGTTGTGGGTGTGGTTCTGAGGGCTTTAAAAGAAGAACACAAGAGGAGCTCTCTTTCTGCTCAGCTGTTTTCTGCCATGTGAGAGCCCTGTGTTGCTGCAAAGCCACAATCAAGGAAAAACCTCACCAGATGTGTTTGCTGGACTTTGGACTTCCCAGCCTCCAAACTGTAAGCAATAAATATTGTTTCTTTACAAATTACCCAGTTCCAGGTATTTTGTTATATGCAACAAAAATGGACTTAATACTGGGTCCCTAGCCAAAAACTTCCTTCCACTTGCGTATCCTCCCACTTGACTTAAATGTTCGTCTTTTAAATTGTCAGACATTTTCTCTGGAAAGGATACATAATAGCTAAAATTATTTTAAAAAATTAATTTATCTTATCTATCATAATCCATTATAACTGGAAATTAGGCAGGACCTCAAAGAAAAAGGAAACAAAATTTTTAAGTTCCTACAAAGTAAGAGAAAGATCTGGGAACAATCTTTTGAAAGATCACCTCCCCTGTATGGTTAGAAATTCTTACAGATCCTGGCATATATCTCATTGCTAGTATAACCATGGCATGAGGGTAGGGATGGATGCAGCTTATTTAAACAATTTTATCCTAGGAGACAAGAAATCCACAGATAGGATGTCTGGCTAGAGTACAGTAAAAATGAAGTTGAAGTAGTAGATTTAAAAACGAAGAATCCGGGCTGGCCCATGACTCACTTGGGAGAGGGGGTGCTGATAACACCAAGTCAGGGGTTAAGATCCCCTGACCAGTCATCTTTAAAAACAACAACAACAAAAACAAAGAATCCTTCAAATCAATAACAGAATATCTAATAGAACTAAAGAGTCATAGCTTTCAAATACCAACAAAAATAAATAAAATTGTATAGTTACTAAGCTTCTTTTATTTTTATATTTTGGATTTTGGCAATTTATATATTACTCTTACCTTTGAATAATGCTGATAGATTCTCTTAACAGGAAGGACTCTACCTTCTAACTCTCAGAGACAAATCTCAGGGGGCAAATATTGACTGTGTCTTCTAATTTTTCAAGATGTATACTTATTTATCTCTTGTATTGTTAATCTACGTTTGGTTTTGTCTAGTACTGGCCAAAACCTACCAAAGATGACGACACTAAAACTCGATAAGCAGTTCATGTCACAGGAGCACTCAGTGCTCATTTTCTTATTTTTTAAAATCTTCAAAGTAATCAGCAAATCTCTTATTGAAATGGCTGTTATAACTGGTAATTGTCATCCTCACGGCTTGAAGAGTTTAGTGAAATTGTATGGTGGTTAGAGAAAGTCAAGTGTTTCTTTTAGCATCTCTTCTCTTAATCCCTTTACTTAAAATTTCAGATTTCCTGGAGAATTTTTATAATGGAAGTACATTAACTTCCTTGTGCAAAATTGCTGCCTGGTTCCGTGGCATCTCATTTTTCATGGTGGCCACAGCTGAAATGCTTTTTCTTCTCTGTTAAGCCTGATTGTGCCCACCCTGCCCAGTGCTCCGTGAAACAATGAGATTGATGGCAGTATTTTGCGTTCACCTGACTGTTTCTACCATCTCTACCAATCCATTTTCATTTTTATGTCTTGTCATGAGAGGCAAGCAGAGGAAATCAAATGAACTTGCATAATTCCAGTTTGAAATTCAGCTGATCAGTCTCAGTAAGTGAACAACAGGAGGCAGCTGGATGACGTCCGGGGTTGGTGGGTTTTAGGATGTGTTTAGTCCTTTCTATTGCTATTTCCCTGCAATTTATTTGATAATGATAATTAAATTTTAAATAGGTACCTCTGTGTGATTGGTTGCATTCTTTTTCATCATAAGAAAAAAATTATTGGCTTAAAATGGGCTTGTGACTAATCATGTTATTTTCTTTACAAAGATGGGAAAAATATCCTTATGTAAACAGATATTTTCCCTACCATGCTATACTACTAAAATGCTAATGTTGATGGGCATTTGCAGTTGACTTATGTATTGAGGACAAAATTTGTTCTGGACTCTTCATGAATAAGCAGCATGATCCATGTTTATCAAGTTTGTCTTTTCTACTAATTAGAAACTCATTATATACCCAGTTTTATACCTTGTGCCATTGAGAGCTTTCAAATAGTATACTAGACTGTTCACGGTCTTTGGAAAGAAGAGCCTGGGGCAAAGCTTAGGTACTAATGCTTTATTGGTAAATCTAATTCCAGAACCATGAGAGTGAGCAAAAGATAAGTTAGATAAAGAAGGGAAAAAAGCAAACATAAGGTGGTGCATTACTGTGCTGTCCTTTGCTTCCCAAGAGGACACAGGTAGTCTCTCAGCCATGCAAGAGGTCTTTTGTCAGGATATTTAATAGCACCTTGCCCCCAAATGGTCCATGTAGTGGGGAATGTGAAGCAAATTTATCTGCTGGCTTCCTCCACTCTCCAGTTTCTCACTGGTCAAAGGAAACTCTACGGGGAGTTGACACTCCCACATTTTTGAATTACATCACTAAGTTGTGCAGCTAGGGAAGCCAGATCCCATGTCCCGTAGCTGGGTACTTCATCTGAGTCAGGAAGTGGTGGGAACAAACAGATTATGGCTTTGTCAGTTGCACTCAGCTGAACTACACAGCTCTCTGGGTCTTAGATTTGGCCTATGGGGTGGTGACTTAGTGAAACAGGCTGAGGGCCTTGAAGACAGGTGAGATGGAGAGAATGGGAGGCTCTGCATTTTATGTATCAAAATGAGCATATTCCATCCATTAGCAGTTTTTTGCTGTGTACCCTGAAAAAAATGTGATTGCATCCTTCTACTATTGCTTACTCCCACAGTTTTTCTTATTTATTTATTTTTTGATGTGTTTTTATTTTTGTAGGGTGGGATAAAACGCCTTTTTCTTCTGGTCTTTTGGAAGCTAAGAGCTATGCCACAACATGAAGAAAGGCCACTGCTTGATTCAAAAAGTGCAAGCTGGAAGATACTATTCAATAATGCATAATGCAAATCTTCAACAATTCAGTGAAGATATAGGTAATTATATTGAATTGATTTGTAATTGGACAGCAAATATAAATGTTAACAATTTGGTTATTCACAATTACTAAAAATGCTTTGAGATCCTCCATACAAAAAAGCTAGGAAAATTATGAGCAATAATATGGGAATTAGAGTAACTGGCAACATGCCCAAACCCAAATTCGAGTGAGAAGTGAGATGATGTGCTTTTGAAATGTGCTGACTTTATTGAACACTAGAGTCAAAACTGACCATAGATTCTCTTAGCCATCTTAACTAATCTTCTTAACTTAGATCTCCTGAGTCTCAAACCCAATTCTTCCATTTACTAGTGACTTTGAACAGTTATTCATTCTCTCTAAGCCTTTGGCTTCCTCATTTGTAAATGGCAATGATAATAGCATTTCACTGTGCTTCATAAAACCTGCAGTTTTTTTGGTAGTTGTATAAAGAAAATGTAATGACTCGGGTACGTAAAGATATTTTAGTATAGACTTTTCAGTATTTAAAACATAAATGTCTCGCAGGCACCTTATGAAACTCTATGGCCTCCCCAGTGCCCTTCTTCTCTTCCACCCTTTCCACTCTACTAAGAATTGCAATTTGCAAGTAATGCTGTGTTCAAATTACTCTTTGAACTGTATCTTGCATCATTTATTATGTAGCTTGCTGCTCACTATCTGCATACAATTCAGATTTTTATTGTTTCTTTGGATGAGATTCTCTTATAGCTCTCCAATCAATATCTTTTGGGTCCATAATTTCCATGTTAAGAACACTATTGAATAGTTTAATCAGTTAACAAAGCTTTATTGAGAAACTACTATGTGCTAGGCATGATGTAAACCATTAGACATTCAGCAGTGAAGAAGACAGAGTTCCTAATCTCCAGATGCTTATTCTAGAGACAAATATATAAAGAAAGAAATACATAGAATTAGGGTAATTTCTAGTACTGAAAGCTAATGGAGGTGATAGTAGTAAGTACCTGGGTGAGACTGAAAACTTTGGGAAGGAAGGTCTGACTTGCCAGCGTTGCTCTGCCATTGAAGGAAGAACTAGGGCAGGTTTTTGTTGTTGTTGTTTCTTATAGCTGCATATTTCTTTCTTTTTTTTTTTTTTGACCAGTAAGGGATCACAACCCTTGGCACGGTGTGGTCTGCACCACGCTCAGCCAGTGAGCACATCCGCCATCCCTATATAGGATCTGAACCTGCGGCCTCAACGTTACCAGCACCTCACTCTCCCGAGTGAGCCACTGGGCCGGCCCTGCATATTTCTTCATATTTATTTTGGTTAACACTTATCTCAAACATCTTTAATTTATATTAGGCTTGCTAAAGTGATTTTTGAAAATAAGACCATTCCATTTCTTTCAGTTCTAAGCTTTAATACATGTTGTGCAAAATTCAACAACTGAGTCAGATTATTCTACTGTCAAATATGTGTCTTTACTGTAGACTGACATGTTTCAGGAAGTTAACCTTTGGTATGCAAAGGTACTGGTTAATGATTTCTCTAATGATTTTTCTAAAGGCCTCTAAGTCTTAATAAATGAGAAAGCACATACTTTAAATTCCTAACATTTAAGAATAAAGGCAATAATTTCTTTAACTTGTTAATGGATCATGTGAGTTGCCTATTGATATATCCTCTTGGTTTGTCTTGAAAATATATCCCCTGGCTGTTGTAGTATGTAACTGGGTAATATTTTGAGTTATTATGATTTATCTTCTTAAATTTTCTACTTTCCCATCCCCACATTTAAGACACTTGCTAGCTCTGGGCTTTTTACCCTAGGACAGGTATGGGGCAAGTCAGAAAGTGAAGCACCCAATTCAATTTAAGTCATTAATTTGCATCTCTGTTATACAGTGAGAGGTGTAACACCAGAACTGTGAGAAAATAAATTTCTGTTATTTGAGCCACCCAGTCCATGGTATTTTGTCAAGTAAACCCTTCTGGCTCTCTTGAACGACAGTCATTTTCTCTTCTTGCACAAATTCTCCAATATCATCTCCTTACTCCTACCCACCCACTTGCATCTTGTAATCCTCCTTATTCCTACTTCACTGTCTTTACTGTAGAAATACAAGAAATGTTGATATGGCCTTCTAAGTGCTAGGCACTGTTCTGGGTGCTGGGGTTATAGCACTAAACAAAACAGATTTTGAAAACCAGATAAATAAAGCCTCCCTACTCTAATAGACTTAGGGGGAGTTACTATTTTTTAGAAGTCCTTAAAGCATTGGAAAATGTAGGGGTTGATGTAGAGGAGGCAAAAAGAAGGAAATTCATGCAACAAATCATTTGATCAGAAACATGGAAGGAGACAGGGTTTTTGAAAATGAAACTCTTAATCTTTCCTGGGTTGGGTAGTTGAATTGTGTCCCCTCCAAAAATTTATTAGACTCCTAGCTCCCAGTACCTGTAAATGTTACCTTATTTGGAAATAGGGTCTTTGCAGATATAATCAAGTTAAGATGAGGTCATTAGGGTGGGCCCTAAATCCAGTATGACTGGTGTCCTAATCAGAAGAGGAAACACCATGGGAAGACAGAGAAGCACAGGGAGAATGCCATATGATGACAGAGGCTAAGATTGGAGTGATGTAGCTGCAAGCCAAGGAAGGCCAAGGATGGGCAATGATCATCAGAAGATAGGAAGAGGCAAATAAGTATTCTACCCCGAGTTTTGGAGGGAGGATGGCCCTGATATTACCTTGATTTTGGACTTCTAACCTTCAGAACAGTGAGAAAATAAATTTATCTTGTTTTAAGCCACCCAGTTCATAGTGCTTTATTATGGCAGCCTGAAGAAACTAATGCAAGTGGTGAGACAGTGAAGTAGGAATAAGGAGGATTACAAGATGCAAGTGGGTGGGTAGGAGTAAGGAGATGATATTGGAGAATTTGTGCAAGAAGAGAAAATGGCTGTCGTTCAAGAGAGCCAGAAGGGTTTACTTGACAAAATACCATGGACTGGGTGGCTCAAATAACAGAAATTTATTTTCTCACAGTTCTGGTGTTACACCTCTCACTGTGTAACAGAGATGCAAAAAGATTACTCAAAGCAACATGAATGCAATGAGAAGCCTGAAGGGACTGCACCTCAGCAACTCCTCTGTTAGAAGGAGAAACTGGGTACAGCCCTGAGTCGGTTTTTGCTTCAGTTTTTATTGTAAAGACAAGGAAATTACAGGAAAAAAACAGATGGTTAATCAATCATGATAAGAGCATAAGAAATTGGCTAATGTAACAATCTTCATCCAGGCATGCATGGTTCGGGATAGTTTAAACAATATACCATCAAAAGAGTCATAAATCTAAGCTATGTGACATGCAAAAGAAACAATAAGATAATCATTAAAGTGCCTGACTTCTTGAGAAACTCAAAGAAACAGCTTAAAGCAAAATGTGGAACACCCCCCATGTACTAACTAATGTAGCAGAATGTCCTTGGAAATCTTAAAGCACATATTTTCCCATCATTTAAGTTTTGTAGTATTAAGGGTTACTGCCTTCAGAACAATCCCTGTTTTGCTTTAGCTCTCTTGTTCACATTAAAGGCTTTAGACCTGTGTGAGTTTCCTTCTCACAAAATCTTCCAGTGAACCCATTATGTTAACAATCAGTATATACAATCCCTTACCCTAAATAGTGATTAGAATTGATTCAGTGGGCTCTTGACCCCTAGCTGTAGGCTCTTGCCTCCTATCTGAGGACTTTTGTCCCATACATGCATTACCTAAAAACCCTATCTAATAATCAAATAGGAATCAAGATTTCTAACCCCCTTCATTCTGGAGGCTAGAAATCTAAAATCAAGGTGTTAGCAGGGTTGGTTTCTTCTGAGGCCTCTCTCCTTGGCTTGTAGATGGCCACCTTCCTGCTGTGTCCTTACATGGTCTTTCCTCAGCATGTGCATGTCTGTGTACAAATCTTTTCTTCTTTTTCTCTCTTCTTCTCTTCTCTTCTTATGAGGACACCAGTTGGGTTGAATTAGGGCCTACTCACATGACCTCATTTTATCTTAATTACCTCTTTAAATGACAATATCCAAATGCAGTCACATCCTGATATACTGGGAGTACCTGAGAACTTCAACATATGAATTTGGGGAGGGATACAATTCAGGCCATAATGAGAAGGAGGGGCATGTTTGTACATCCAGTATCTATTTGGGAACTGGGTCACAGACTTCCCAGCTTTCCTTAGAGGCAGCCCACCTTTGCCTAATGTATAGACACAACAGCTCCTTCAGATAGCCAATGATGAAGCTTTCATTTTATCAATAGCTGTACCTCCCTTTGTACCCGTTCAACAAGACCAATCTCTGTTATTACCTAAGATTGCCCAGTTTCCACCTAATTTGTCCTATGTATACATTTCCCCTTAGAAAACTCAAGGGCCCACGTAAGCCTAAGAAAAGGATACCTAATGGGAAGGTAATGGGTGCAATAAACCAGCTTTAGGCTCTTTAACTTTTTAAAATTAAAATTAAAAAAAAATTAACATTTACTTATACATTTGTGGGGTACAATTTGTTTTAGTACATGTGCATACTGCACAGTGATTCACTTAGGGTAGACAGCATAGTTTTGTACCTTTGGTCCACTTCTCCGCAACCTACTCCTCCTGCCCCCAGCCTGTGGTAACCATTATTCTACTTTGTACTTTTATGAGAACCAGTTTTGTTTTTTAGATACCACATGTGAGTGATATTATGCAGTTTTTGTCTATTTGTGCCTGACTTACTTCACTTAACATGATGGTTTTCAGTTCCCTCCACATTGTTGCAAATGATAGGATATCTTATTTTATTTTATTTTTTTTTAAATAGCTGACAGATCTTCTGAAATGTTAGAATTATTCAGAGTTGAGGTTAGTAAGGATATTCTTTAAAACTTATGAAAAGCAGAAAAATGGTTTGTTAGATATTTTCTAGAAATAACAGTATAATAATATCTAAGGTCTTTAAAAAGTTTTGAAATACACGAATATCATAACTTGCAAGATGCTGTTAAGTGAATTACTACTTCTTTCACAATTTTTCTTTACTTTTAGAAAGATAACTTTTTTACATGTACTAGATGAATAAAAGAAATAGAAAACAGTTTTAGAGGATTTAAAATTGTTGTATACAATAAAATAAATGCTATGATTTTCCCTTCTCTTTTATCAAGGAGACAGCCATATTCCAATTTCTTTCATTTACCTTATAACAGCACTGTCTGGTTTGAAAGATGTCAGATTGAAAATCTATAGGTAGTGAAAAGAAAATACCACTGGGTTGGTTTGAATTGCTAGAGGCTGGCATTCTACAATGCTTGGAAATATATCACCCAAGTGAATGTCAGCGTAGCTGCAGGTTGTTTTGTGAGGAAAACTGAGTCATTATTAAAAGGAATTGATTAGCTACATAAATTTAATGATGCACTAATTTTTAAAGGGTGTTTTGATCCTTGAAACTCATAAAATGTCAACACTTAACAATTCTAAACCAACTGCACTAGCTTTTGCACTTCAAAAACTATTTTGAAATAGGCCAAGTGAGTCTATACTCACTCTTCTCCCTCCCCCACCTGAAGATGGAAATGTAAGTCCCATGGCTGTTAATCTCCCCCCCAATCTGGTTTTATTTTAATAATGCTTAATGTTTTGCAATTGTATTATTTTGTCTTCTTTTGAGAACTGTATTAGTTTCCTAGGGCTGCTGTAACAAATAACCACAAACTTGGTGACTTAAAATGACAGGAATGTGGAACGAGATCCCCAAAATGGTGGAGTAGAAAGCCCTGGATCCCCCCCACTGCCAACCAAACACACACCACAAACATATCAATTTAGCAACAATTCATGAAGAAATATTTCTGTGTGTGAGAAATCAGAAACTAAAAGTCTCCTGCGTGCTGGACAAATATAAGACCAACTCACTGAACGTGATAGGGAGATTCAGAACACCCTCTTACCTGAGACCCTTCCCTCAGCACAGCACCATATGATCAGGAAGGGATAATCTAGCTCATAGCCTCACTCAAGGTAGGGAAGGGTTATATTCATGTATCCAGCACCTCAAGTTTTCTGAGGAAGCTATTGGAGCTCTGATGGGTTTAGTATAGTCTGCCACCAAGGGGAGAACAGAGGTGGTAGATGACATTAATCCTCCCCCTTGCTCAGCACAGAGCAAGTGGATGAAAAATCCCACCTCTCAGCTTCCCCCTGGGGAGGGAAAGAGTTGATCTGTGCATCAGTGTCCCCATCTTTCCAGGGCTGCCCAAAGAACTAGTACCTGTTTCACCAGTATCCAAGCTTTGACAGGTCCAGCGCAGTCTAGTTGCCTGGGGAAGAATGAGGACGGTGGCTTGGGTTGGTATAAAACAAAGCTCGCCCTGGCTCAGCACAGAGTGAGCAGACAAAAACCACATATGCCAGCTTCTTCCTGGAGGGGGAAAGAGTAGGTAGAGGCCCCCAGAATCTCTGGCTGTGCTGATTGGTGAGGGTCTTCTCCTGTATTAGGCCAGTTTGTGAGGACCAGGAGGGGTGCTTGCCTTGTTTAATGTGTTGACACCAACACAGAGAGTTAAGAAAATGAAGAACTAGACAGAGATGTTCCAAAAAAAGAAATAAGATAAATCTCCAGAAACCTACCTGTATTAGTTCAT
This sequence comes from Galeopterus variegatus, assembly GCF_000696425.1. Lineage (NCBI taxonomy): Eukaryota > Metazoa > Chordata > Mammalia > Dermoptera > Cynocephalidae > Galeopterus > Galeopterus variegatus. The sequence goes on from NW_007726551.1 coordinate 79,772, forward strand.
TTTCTCTCACTTATAACAGAATACCTAAAACTAGGAAATTTACAAAGAAATAAAATTTATTTCTTACTGTTCTGGAGGCTAAGAAGTGTAAGGTTGAGGGGAGGCATCTGGTAGGGTCTTCTTGGTGGACATGCTCTAGAGAGTACCAAATGGCAAGGGCTGTGCAAGAGTGTTTCTTCCTCTCCTTATAATGCCTTCAGTCTACTCATGTAACCCATGAAAACATTAACCCATTATTCCATGAATGGATTAATCCATTCATGAGAGCATAGACCTCATGATTGAATCACCTCTTAAAAGCCCCACTTTTCAAATACCATATTGGGGATTAAATTACAACCTAAGTTTTAGTGGGGACAAACATTCAAACCATAGCACTACCTTAATAAAAAGAAGTTACATGATTTACTGACTGAGAATTAAAAATAGTTATCATGAAGATGATCACTGAGGTCAAGAGAGTAGTGGATGAATGAAGTGACAATTTCAAGAAGAGACAGAAAATATTAAAAAGTACCAAACAGAAATCATGGAACTGAAGAGCACAATAACCAAACTGAAAAATTCATTAGAGGTGTTCAACAGTAGGCTAGATCAATTAGAACAAATGATGAGTGAAATCAAGGAGAGATCACTGGAAATAATAATTTAGTCAGAGGAGCAAAAAGAAAAAACACAAAAGAATGAAGAAAGTATAAAGGAATTATGAGATACCATAAATAAGACCAATAGATGCATTCCAGGAATCCTGAGGATGGGTGGTGAGGAAGAGAGAGAGAGAACCAGAAAGCTTATTTAAAGAAATAATGGCTGAAAACCTTTCAAATCTGGGAAAGAAAATGGACATCATCATCCATGAAGTCTACAAGACAACAAATAAGATGAATTCAGAGAGATTCACATGGGGACATACTCAAACTGTTAAAAGTCAAAGACAAAGAAGAAATTTTGAAAGCACTGAGAGAGAAAAATAACTTGTTATATACAAAGGAACCTCCCCATAAGACTACAGTGGATTTTTCAGCAGAAATCTTGCAGGCCAGGAGGGAGTGGGATGATATATTAAAACTGCTGAAAGAAAATCCTGCCAACCAAGAATACTGTTCCTGGAAAAACTCTCCTTCAGAAATGAAGAAAAGATAAATACTTTCCCAGACAAACAAAAACTAAGTGAGTTATTTACCTCTAGACCTGCCTTTCAAGAAATGCTAAAAGGAATTCTTCAAGTTAAAATGAAAGGATACTAGACAGCAACACAATAGCTTAAAAAATAATGAAACTTATTGATAAATTAAATATATAGGCAAATACAGAATATTTTATTACTGTAATGGTGGTGGAAAAATCACTTTTAATTTTAGTATAAAAGTTAAGAGACAAAAGTATTAAAAATATTTATAACTAAAAAATATGTTAAAAATACAAAATAAGAATAGATGTAAATTGTGACAACAAAAACATAAAGTTTGTGAGGGGAGAAGTTAGTATAGAGTTTTTATATGTAATTAAACTTGTATTACCAGATTAAAATATACTATTATATTTAATGGAAGCCACAAGGTTACCACATACACACAAAATACCTGTGGATGTTATACAAAAGAAAGAAAAGGAATCAAAATATATTAATGCAAAAAAAAAGTCAACAAAACACAAAGGAAAAAAAGTATTAAGTAAGACAAAAGAACTACAAGCCTAACAGAAAAGTGGCAATAGTAAATTCTTCCCTATCAACATTTAAATGTGAATCAATTAAACTTCCCAATCAAAAGACATAGAGTGGCTGAATGGATTTTAAAAACAGAACAAACTATATGTTTTCTACAAGAAACTCACTTTAGATGAAAGCAAAGGAATGGAAAAAGATATTCCATGCAAATAGGAACCAAAAGAGAGTAGGAGTGGCTGCATTTACATCAGACAAAATAGAACTTAAGTTTATAACTGTTACAAGAGACAAAGAAGGGCATTTAATAATAACAAAAGGGTCAATCCATCAGGAAGATCTAACAATTATAAATATATATGCACTCAATAACAAAACACCTAAATATATGAAGCAAACATTGACAAAACTGAAGGGAGAAATAGACGGCAACTCAATAACAGTAGGGGACTTCAATATTTCACTTTCAGTAATGTACAGAACATCCAGACAGAAGATTAAGAAGAAAATAGAGGGCTTGAATAATACTGTGGATGAAATAGACCTAATATATACAGAACATTCTACCCAACAGAAGCAAAATATACATTTTTCTCAAGCACACATGGATCTTTATCCAAGCTGGATCACATGTTAGACTACAAAACAAGTCCCAACAAATTTAAGAAGATTAAAATCATACCAATATGTTTTCTGGCCACAGTGGAATGAAACTAGAAATCACTAACAGAAGGAAACCTGGAAAATTCACAAATATATGGAAGTTAAACAACACATTCCTGAACAATTATTGTGTCAAAGAAGAAATAAAAAAGGAAATTAGAGAATACCTTAAGACAAATAAAAATGAAAACACAACACACCAAAGTTTATGGGATGCAGGAAAAGCAGTACTAAGAGAGATATTCATAGCAATAAATGACTACAGTATAAGAGAAAAAAAGATCTTAAATATACAACCAACCTTTACATCTCAAGGAACTAAGCAAAGAAAAAAAGCTAAGCCTAAAGTTAGCAGAAGGAGGGAAATGACAAAGATTAGAGCAGAAAAAATGAAATAGAAAATTTAAAAAAAAAATGGAAAAAATTAACACAGCTGAATTAGTATTCTGAAAAGATAAACAAAATCAACATACCCTTACCTAGATTAACTAAGGAGAAGACTCAAATAAATAAAATCAGAAATGAAAAAAGAGATGTTACAACTGTTGCTGGGGAAATAAAAATGATCACAAAAAACTACCATGAATTAGTTATACATAGGCAAACTGGATAACCTGGGAAAAATAGATAAATTCCTAAAAACTTATCAAGACTAAATCATGAAGAAATAGGGAGTCTGAATAGGTCTATAACTAAAAAGGAGACTGAATCAGTAATCAAAAACTTTCCAACAGAGAAAGGCTGAGGACCTGATAGGGTCACTGCTGTATTCTAACAAACATTTGAAGAAGACTAATACCAATTTTTCTCTAATTCTTTCAAAATATTTGGAAGAAAGGGAACACTCCCAAGCCCATTTTGTCAGGCCGGCATCACCCTAATGCCAAAGCCAGACAAATATATAACAAGAAAAGAACATTACAGGCCAATAACCCCAATGAATATATGTGCAAAATTCCTCAACAAAATACTACCAAACTGAATCCAACAGTACATTAAATCAATTAATATGATAAAGTATTTTAACAAAATAAAGGATAAAAATCACATGATCATTTCAATAGATGCAGATAAAATCATTTGACAAATATCAACACCCATTTATGATAAAAAATCTCAACAAACTAGGAATAAATGGCAATTATCTTCACATAATAAAGGCCATATGTGACAAATGCACAGCTAACATCATAGTCAATAGGGACAAATTGAGAGCTTTTCCTCCAAGATCAGGAACAAGGCAAAGATGCCCACTCTCACCATTTCTCTTCAAGATAGTACTGGAAGTCCTAACCAGAGCAATTAGGCAAGAGAAAGAAGCAAAAGGCATCCAAATAGGAAAGGAAGAAGCAAAATTCTTCCTGTTTATAGATGACATGATCTTATATACAGAAAACCTTAATAATATCATAGAAAATTGTTAGAGCTAATAAATTCAGTAAAGTTGTCAGATACAAAATCAATATAAAAATCAGTTTTGTAAACTATACACTAACAATAAACTACCTGAAAAGGAAATTAGGAAAATAATCCCATTTAAAGTAGCACCAAAAAGAATAAAATACCCAGGAACAAACTTAACTAAAGAGATGCAAGACCTGTATTCTGAAAACTACAAAACACTCTCGAAAGAAATTTAAAAAGATACAAACAAATGGAAAGACATCTATGTTCATGGATTGAAAGACTTAATATTGTTAAAATGACCAAACTACTTAAAGTGATCTACTAATTCAATGCAATTCACATCAAAATCCCAATGGCATATTTTACAGAAATAGAAAGACCAACCCTAAAAGTCATTTGAAACCACAAAAGACTCAGAATAGACAAAGCAATCTTGGCCAAAGCCATGAGCAATGCTGGAGGTATCACACTTCGTGATTTCAAATTATATTACAAATCTACAGTAATCAAAACAGTATGGTTCTGGCATAAAGACAGACATATACACCAAGGGAACAGAATTGAGAGCCCAGAAATAATCCATGCATATAAAGTCAACTGATTTTTGACAACAGTACCAGGAATATACAATAGGGATATGTGTTGCGAAAAATGGACATACACAAACAAGAGAATGAAATTGGACTTATATTATACATAAGAATCAACTCAAAAAAGATCAAAGACTTAAATGTAAGACCCCAAGCTATAAAACTCCTAGAAGAAAATGTCTAGGAAAAAGCTTTATGATATTGTTTTTGGCAATGATTTCATTGATATGACACCAAAAACACAGGCAATGAAAATGGAAAAAAAATAAATAAATAAAAAAATAAAAGTCAAGTGTGATTACATCAAACTAAAAAGCTTCTGAACAGCAAAGGAAACAATCTACAGAATGAAAACTTACAGAAATGGGAGAAAATATTTGAAAACCATCTGATAAGGGATTAATCTCCAATGTATGTAAAGAACTCATACAACTCAAAAGCAAAAAAACTAAAAACCTAATTTAAAAATGAGCTGAGGACTTGAATAACTTTTCTCCAAAGAAGACACGCATATAGTCAACAGGTACATGAAAAAATTCTCAACATCACGAATCATCACTAATCACTATTCAAAAATTCTCACCCTCACTAATCAAAACTACAATGAGCTATCACCTCACACATGTTGGGATGATTGTTATTAAAAAGACAAAAGACAAGTGTTGGCAAAGATGTGGAGCAACTGGAGTCCTTGCACAATGTTGATGGGAATGCAAAATGGTGCAGCCACTGTGGAAGACAGGATGGAGGTTTGTCAAAAACTTAGAAACAGAACTACCATGTGATTCAGCAACCTTACTTCTGGGTTTTTATCCAAAATAATTGAAATAAGGATCTTGAAGAAATATTAGCTCTCTTATGTTCATTGCAGCACTATTCATAATAACCAAGATGTGAAAGCCACCTAAATATCCATCGATTAATAAATGGATAAGGAAAATGTGACATACACATAGTACGGAATACCATAGTATTCCTAAAAGAGAAGGAAATTTGCAATATGTGACAATATGGATGAACCTTAAGCTAAGTGAACATTATGTTAAGTGAAATGTCAGTCACAGAAAGACAAATATTGCATTATTTCACTTCTATGAAGTATTTAAAATAGTCAATTCGTATAATCAAAGAGTGAAATAGTGGTTACCAGGGGCTCAGGGAAAGTGGAAATGGGGAGTTAGTAATCAACAGGCGTGAAGTTTCAATCAAGCAAGATGAGTAAGCTCTAGAGATCTGCTGTACAACACTGTACCTACAATCAACAATAATATATTGCACATAATTTTTTTTTAGGTGAATAGGTCTCATGTCAGGTGGCTCACCAAAAATTAAAATAAAATAAAATAAACCAAAAAACAAAACAGAAAAACCCAGCAGAAATGTATTCTCTCACACATAAGGGATTAAAGTTCTGGAGACCAGAAGTCTGAAACCAAGTTGTTGGCAGGGCTGTACTCCATCTGAAGGCTCTAGGAAAGAATGTTCCTTGCTTCTTTTAGCTTCTGATGGCTGTTTAGTATTCCTTGGTGTTCCTTGGTTTGTAGCTGTATAAACCCAATCCTTGCTTCCATGATCATATTGTATCTTCCTGTTTGTGTGGCTTCTCCTCTATGTGTCTGTTTCAAAATCCTACCTTTCTTGTGTAAGTATACATATGATTGCATTTAGTGTCCAGCTGGATAATCTAGGATAAGCTCCTCCTCTTAAGACCCTAAATCATATATTCCGCCATATAAAGTAATACTCACAGGTTCTGGGGATTAGGACATAAACATGTCCTTTTGAGGGACACCATTTAGATCCCACATTCCACCTTCTGCCCCTCCCCATGATGTTCTTTCTGCTTGCAAAATATACCCCCCAAATCTTAACCCTTATAGCACCAACTCTAAGTCTGAAAATCTCATTTAAGCATCATTCCTCAACAAGTCCCACCCAAGTCTCATAATCTAAATCATCTGAACAAAGTATAGGTGAGACTCGGTGTCATCCATCTTGGTACGATATTGCTCTCAATATGTGGACCTATGAAACTATAAAATGAGTGATTTGTTTCCAAAACAAAATGATGGAATAGACATAGTATAACTTTCTTCCTATTTCAAAAGGAAGAAAGTGGAAGGAAAGAAGGGGTCACTGAGGGTGGACTATAGAGGGCTAGATGATGACCACCTCCTACCTCCGCCCCAAAATGATATGCCCATGTGCTTATTCCTGGAACCTGTGAATATTATCTTGCATAGGTAAAAGAACTGATTGAATTAAGGCTCTTCAGAGGAGGAGCTTATTTGAATTATCTGGGTGGGCCCTAAATGTAATCACATGTATCCTTATGAGAGGAAAGCAGCGGGGTTTTGAGAGAGAAACACAGAGGCAAAGACACATTAAGGTGATGACCCCAGAGGTGAAGACTGGAATGATGTGGGCACAAATCAAGGAGTGGTGGAGCCACCAGAGGCTGGGAACGGCAAGGAATGATTCTCTCTTAGAGCCTTCACAGGTAATGCAGCTCTGCTGACACGTTGATTTCAGATTGTTGGCATCCAGACCTAGGATAGAAGATACTTCTGCTGGCCTTAAATCACCAAGTTTGTTGTAATGAGTTATAGCAGCCAGGGGAAACTACTACAGAAACTTGGAAAGGTTTTCACAGCTTTGTTTTCTTGCTCAGGGTTGAATCACTTCCCCTTTAAGTAAAACAAATAATTTTGCCCAAAAAAATTAAAACATTAATGCTAAAACCTTCATCATTAACAGACAACGACAAGGAAAAAAAATGAAAAGTAGGTCATGACAACTGTGTGTTTTCTGCCATTGTCAACAAGGAGGAGAGTGTATTTGTTAGTTTGTTGAGAAATTAAAGTCACCTACTATTAAAGGCCCACTAGGTGACACATTTTGGTTTCTTTTCCTTTTGTGTGTGTGTAGACAAATTACAGGACAGAAAAAATTAACTCACATATTGTATCAGGCAGGGTCTGGTGAGGAAAACAGACACCAGTTATTTTGTCAGAGATACTTTTATTCAAAGGTATAAATAAGCAGATATTGGAGAAAAAGAGAACATAGATTAATACAGAGACAGTAATTGAAAGAAGCAGCTATGCCCCCCCTAGGGGTCAGGTAGCAAATGTTGAGGTTATTGGAACTGAGAAATTCAGAGGGGAAATACTGTGGACATAGTCGTGGTATCTCTGAGGTGACACAGGTGGTTGGTTTTGGAGTATGGAAAAATAGAAACCAGAATCAATTGTTACTGAAGACAACTGCTGCTGCTGAGATGACTTGGCCACGCCGGACGATGCTAACAGAACAGGGAGCACACAGAGCAGCAAGTCTTCTCTCTCTTCCAGCCTCAGTTCTCCCTCTAACACTCCCTACTGGCAGTATTTAAGAGACTCAGCTGGTAGAGGGGAAATGTGGTTTCCAGAGTCCCAGCCCCAGCACCACAAAGCTGAGTGGTGAGGAATAGGTGTGGGGCTGAGAGTCTGTAGCTTACTAATGATCTCAGACATGGAAAGTATTACATATAAATAGAAACTGAGGAGACCTGAAGTCATTTTTACTGTAAATCATTGAGTACTGTTTTTTTTTCTTCCTGAGTTCAGAAGCATCATTTAATTCATTTGGAGCTAGTGAAAGGCAGACTGCTCAGAAATAGATGTTTACTGAGAGGAGAGTGGACTGTCAGTCTAACTGCTCATGTGACTCAGTCTCTGGACTGTTGAGGTAGAGCGGTAATGTTTCCAGAAGTGAGGTGTCAGCCTACCTTGGGCCTTTGGGGCCTTTTGGGGTGGGGTAAGGGTGGATGGAGGGATGTCATGTAGTGGTGACTGCATTAAAGGAAGATGCTTTTACGCAGAAGGAACAAGCAAGCTATGCTTAGTCTTTGGAATCATTTAGAACTGCTGCCAACAGCCTCACTTAGTCATAAAAATGGATGCAATTTGAGAAAATTATGATCCTGGCAAGCTATTTTACTGGACTCAGAGGGCAGTTTGATATTTTTCAGTTGTGTTTCATTTTGAATGGGGACCTCTTTTAGTGAAAAAGGGTTTGCTGCTGACACATCTGAGGATAGCTGCTTTCCTGCCCTCCCACACTGCCCTTGCCTTTGCACAGGGTCCAGCATGCCATAACTCCGCAGCATGAGGTCTCAGAACACTCCTTTGGTGTTGACTGAGTATCTTGACCTGGAAAATTTACCTCTTGCCCCAAGTATATTTAGTTAGAGAGGTGCAGAGCTACAGCACCGTTGAAATTTCCTGACGTCTCTTCAAGAAGGTGGAGGACTTCTGTGGAACCTCTGGCTCTTTGGGGACCTTTCAAGGTGCCTGGGGAGCCTGGATTCTCATTACCTGCTGAAGTGTCATTGAAGGTATGGGTCTATGGCTATATGTTAGCCAGTCATAACATCAATTTCTTCAAAATTGCTCTCTGTCATCATTCTATTAAGCCCCACCCCCCTGCTGAATTTGCACTTTCTGCCATGATTTTAGCTGTCTCTCTCCTTTCGCATTCACCCCTCTGTGTCTGATCCTGGTTGAGAGGACAAGGAAATCCCTTGCAGACCTTTTCCCCACTCTCATACACTAAAAGGCAGGCAGTATAATGCAGCCATTAAATATTTGGGTTTGAAACATAGTGCCAAATACCTTAGACAGTTGCTTAACCTCTTTGACCTTCAGCTTCCTCATCTTCAAAGAGAGATAATGTTAGTTTTTACAGCATGGAATTTTGTATTAAATAAAATTAAAATATGCAAAGCACATAAAACGGTGTCAGGAGCATAGCAAGTGGTTAGTTAGTATTAGCAATTATTGTTAGATTTCAGCTGTAAAGTGAGATTCATGGATTCCCTCTTCTATTTGGTTTGGATTCGAGTTCACTTCTTAAGGGTGTCTGAAGATGTACTGTACTGGCTTCCTTTTCTGGAACAAAAGCCTGAAGAGATAAAGGAGTATATTCTATCATGTAAGATCTCACCTGGCCATGATTGAGTGGGAAACGTCCTACAGTCCACAGAACTGCTGACATGGCTGCTGGTTTGACTCTGCTTGGGATTCTCCTTTGAAAGCACAGGTGAAATCTCATCTGTCTGTGCAGTCATGCTGGGCCTCAGTTGCCTACTTCCAGAGGCAAGACTCAGCCACAGAGACGGATGTTGGGCATCTGTTTCAAATAGCACCTAGGCCAGCACTTAAAGTTCCCCAGGGGGCAGTGTGTAGTGCCATTGGTATAAATCCCAAGCCTAATTCAGAAAGACAGTTCTGGCTGTTTCTGTCTGTGTTAGGACCTCTGAGAGTCTCAGATGAGAGAAAGCTTACTGAAAAATATGGCTGACATCACTTTTGGGGTTTGGGAGGAGGGAAAGAATATAATAGAAGTAGCACTGGGTGGATGTGAACTAAAGTTGACTTAAACTGTTCAGAACAGTTTAAGATGATCTGAGGGGGGGTCTCGAGGCTTTCTTTATTTCACTAGTCTTAGCTTCATGGTTGAGGGCACAGATTAGTTTTCCCAGGTAAAGGGAGCCTCTCTATTTTCTGTGGATAAGAGGAAAAGAGACAGTGTGATAATATTTATTAAAGTAGAAGTGTACTCAAACCCACGGTACCTCTCCTACCCCAGAAAAGAGAAATAGGGAAAGAGAAATAGGGAGTTTATCTGGTCTTTTTGGCTCATCTTCTCTGCTTCCTCCACCATGTGCGAATCTGACTTTACCAGTGGTAGTGCTAGAGCTTTCAAATCAGAATTGGGAGAATGGATGCAGCAATACTTGATCCAAGAATCATCCCTCTTCCCCCAGAAAAAGAGGGGGACTACCAATAAATAAATAAATAAACAAAGCAGAAATCAGGCAAGCTGGGGCATCTAGAAAGGTGGGGGTGGAGAGTAAGGGTTGAGAACGTGAGGCTGTGCATCAGCTATGGTCACATCAATAGTTGGAGAGGAGAGAAAAGGGGGACTTAAGATGTGTTATTGTGCATTAAGGATTGAGGTCCCTTTGGTGTTCTTAGACAGACAGTGGTAAAGGACTGAATTACATAATAGTCCATCTAAGCAGTCAGTAGTAAGGGAACTGCTTTCTTTAGAAAACTGCTGTATTTTCTATTTAAGTACACATTTCCTCAGTGATACATGCTGTATGTAGAAATCCATCTATCTGATCTTCTGGTCAGTGGTTTATTTGGGGGACATTGTTCTTGATAGGGGATATCTATATATCTAGATCTATATCTTTCATAAGTAAATCAAAGTTAAGTTTATGGAAAATATAAGTTTTCTAGAAAATTTGTATCCATGACCCCCATGTAAATGCCTCTAATAGAAAAGTGCTTTAAAATTAGAAGTGTGTGCAGGATTTAAGAGACCACAAGTGGCAGTTATATTTTGGACCATTTGAGTCTCTTGTACTCACTGGCTCCTGGTCAATGCATGAAGCCTACTGATGTGTATATGTGGTCTATGGAACTTTGGGGTGGTTGGTATCAGCTCGTCAGCATTGGTTATTAATAACAGTGAAGCTGATGATTTATACCAAGTCTCAGTAAGACCCAAGGAGTGACTTATTGTTGAGGATTATTATTTTTCAGAAATATACCAATGTGAACATCGATATTTAAAAAGAACCACTTGAAACTAAGTTTTAGGCCTTCTGGCTCCAATGCATTCTGTGCACATGTAGGTGGTTCTTGATCCAAGAGAGGCATCTTTGGATAATAGCCTTACTTTCTGCTGTTGCTATATTGTATCCTTTTCCTGCAAGAAAAAACTGTAAATTTGTAAGCACTGTCACCCCATGAATCTTAGCAATCAAACCTTGTTTAACAGTCACTGTTGGAACATTACTATTGCCAGTTTCTTTTGTATCCTTTTACAACGTATTATATGTATATAATTTTTAGAATTTCACCAAGTAAAATTATGCTACTCATAATGTTTGATGCTTTCTTTGTTTTTTGAAAAATCATGTGAGTATGTATTACTTTTAGTTTTACACTGAGTTAAATGAAACAACGATAATGCAAATACCTTGGGGTAAATTAAATGTAATCTTACAACTTTATGTAAAAAAATTTTTTTTACAAAAGTTTCAAAATTTGTAACAAAGCAGAGATAAATACTGTGGAAATTTTCTTGTGCTTCTAATAGAAAAGTGCTTTTAAACAGAGGTGTGTGCAGGATTTAAGAGAATACAAGTAACAGTCATTTTTAAGTCATGGTGTCTCTTGAAATCAGTTCTCCAAGATTATATTTGATTTTATCATTTAAGACTTAGGTTAGGTGAGATCCTGAGCAGGATTTGCCCATTTGTTCTGGTTTTAACAGACTTCACATGTGATTGTGTGTTTGGCTTCATTTTTATGACTCCGCATTAGACTATAAACACATTTAAATAATTGTTTTGCTTTGTCAAGAGCCACAGATATTTGTTTCTTGGCAATTGGGGCTGAGAGCACAGTTGGGTAATCTTAGCCCTGAAGGAACATGCAGGATTTGGGTGGTACCATGGGCAACTAGTGGGTCAGGAAACTGAAAGTCATCTTCCATCAGGCATAAATAAACAAGTTCCAGCCTCCATTGCTATGGTGGTGTAGTGATGTAATAGAAGCTCATCTAGTTAGGATCTTTTTATTATTCTAACGTAATCATGCTTCACAATAGAAAGATATCAAATCTGCGTGCTAATATTTTCAAAAGTCTCTTGCATGGTGTTACCTTGGACTTAACAAGCAAGTAATTTATTAATGAATAGGTTTCCAAATCTAATTTGTGGAAAGTAGAGGAACATGATGTGTGTGTGTCTGTCTGTGTGTCTGTTCTCCCCCGTACTGTGTAATCTGGCTCGCATACATGCTATTGTCTATGAAAGCAGGCCCAATCAAATTTTCTCATTTTTACAATTTTGCATGGGGTTAGCTTTTGAGTTTTAAATGTTGGAATACATTCATGGTTTAGGTGGCTTCCTACAGAACTTCTGTCCTGTGGATAAAGGGCATGATCTTCTCTTATGTGTATAATATCTTTTACCTTTAACAGTTCTTTTAAGATGTCTCTCTCATATGTCATCTGGGCTACTTAATAGTGTCTATTGTACTGTCATATGCATGAACATGCATTTATGAAAAGCTTCAGTCTGACAGAAGCATGAAGTTAAGACCCCCTAAAGAACTTCACAATGCAGTTAGAAACTGAAAGAGCTGTGAGGGTCTTAGGGCAAATTTGGGAGTCATCTGGTATTCATCAATATGATGCAGTGGAGAATATCAAAGACTGTCTGATAGAAGGAATGACAATTTTGTTCTACTGAGTACGTGTTCACTACAAATGCACTGAACTTCCACTTGAACATCTACCATTCACAGTTACCTCTAACTCTTCTCAGGGGACAGTTTATGAAATATAAATGAGGGGAGGTTTTGTTCCTTCCTTTAACTACTGTCTCTCTAAATTCTTCAAGGAAGAAGACAATGCTAAGAAATAAAAGAAAGAGCTGAGAACAGAGAGGAAATGAAAATCATTAATACTAAGGTAACTAAAAAATGCCCAAACCATTCAGAAAAATCATGATTTGCCTCTAGGTCAAGAGACCCCAGTTGGTAAGATTTAAGCAATTCTCACTCCATAAACATTAACATCTGGCTTTGAGTTAGAAGAAATTCTTCAAAAATTTTTAAATAAGAATGTCTAAAATCAGGAGAACTTTTAAAGCAAAGGACATGAAAAACCAATAGAGAATAAATCAGCTTTATGTTCATCCATCTGTGTTATAACAGATTGCATAAGCGTAATTATGACAAGTAGGAAAGTCATAATTTCAAAATTTATTAAGACATCTGAGTGTCACGCATTTATGTTTAATGTTTGCCTTTTTCTCTGTCACAGTACAGCAGAAGTAAAGACAAAGAGAGACTTGATCCCTGATGTGAGGTGTATGACAAAATTTAAATATCCTTAGGGAATAAGCAAACATACATACACACATTTAGCATTTATCTTGTCGGCACCACGCTCACCCAGTGAGCAAACCGGCCATCCCTATGTGGGATCCGAACCTGGGGCCTTGGTGTTATCAGCACCGCACTCTCCCGAGTGAGCCACAGGCCGGCCCACATTTAGCATTTAGCCATGGCCACCAACATCAAGGATACTCAAAAACAAAAACAACCCAGAAACAGTACAAAATATTTTATGTATAAATGACTAATATTTAAGGCCTCCCATCTTCAATATAAGTATTTTTAGAGTAATAGAAATTAACATTTGTGAGTGCCTATCATATGTCAGGCATTATGCTGTGTGTTTTACTTACATTTTCTTATTGAATCCTAATAATTGCCATATAAGGCAGTTATTATTAGCCCTGTTTTATCTTGGTGAAAATATTGACATATTGAGAGTATCATATGTTATCAAAAGCAAAGTTCTATCATACTACTTCACCCCTATCATTCTCTTCCTTCTTTATATGTGAAGATTTTTTTATTGAAACATAATTGATTATACATATTGTGGGGTACAGACTGTCAGTATTAGTGTACAATGTGTGATGATCAAATTAGGATAGCTGGCATACAAATATTTGTTTTCATTGAATAACAAGTCCAGAGGCAGGCAGTTGCTGATATTGGTTCTGTAGCTTGAGTCAGGGCTAATTTCTTTGGAAATATCTTGGACTTTTCTTCATGGCTGCAATATGACTGCCACAGTTCCAGCCATCACTTCCTGTATCCAAGGGAGAAAGAAATGGACAGGGAAATGTTGTATCAGCCACGTCTGTCCTTTTTTGTAAGGAAAGCAAAAGATTTCTCATAAATACCTTTAGTAGATTTCTGCATATTTTTTAAAACAACTTAAAAAAATGTGTAGTAATATATAAGAAGGTGCCCAAATGTCAATGTACAACTTAATGCCTAACATAAAATGAACACCTAGGTAAAGAAGAATAACATTGTCAGCATTCCAGAAACTCCCCAGTTTGCCTTCTCCTAATCATGACTTTCCAATTTTTGCTAGATAATTGTCCATTTACTCTCTAAAATTGTGATTCTAATTTACTTTATAGCACTTGTTTTAGGACTACCCTGCAAAGACATGTATAATCAAAATTTTGTCTTTGCCATGCTGATGAATATGGAATGTTGTATGTATATTATTTCACTCATCACTAGTGCTGTTGAGCTTCTTTTCACATGCTTATTTGCCATTGTGGATTCTCCTCTGAAAAGTACCTCTTCATAGCCTTTGCCCATTTTTCTATTTTTCAAAAATTATTTCTTTATGAGGTGATATAACACATCAAGAGGATGAGGGGAAGGGAAGTGTATATGTATATGGGGAAGGCGCCAGTTAGAGAGCACAATCCTCATCTACAGTGGGAAGTCAATTCTCAAAATAAAATTGGAAAATCAAGATACATAAATATGTTACTTAAAAACACAGAGTTAAATACTAAGAAATTGTTAAATATGTAAATGTGATCAACACTGGGAGAGAGAATAAAGCGTGGGGAAGAATAGTAGGTCAAGGGACTGGTGTGCTTTGGGGACCTATTTGTGTGTTTGTTAATCATTTATAGATGTATCTTTGATTAAAATAAAGTTCGAAAATCTCCTATTTAAAAATTATTTCTTTGTAGCTATTATTTTAATATCATAGATACTAAGCTTTTACACATTGCAGATACTTTCTCTTAATCTATAGCCTATTATTGAACTATATTGAACTATATTATTATATTATTATTTTCTTACATATTATATATTACATATTATTATATTATTGAACTATAGCCTATTATTTATGGTGTATTTTGACAGAGGAAAATATTTAATTTTGATATAGCCAAATTTATCATCCTCATTTTTTTTTTTTTTTTGTCTTTTTTCCGTGTCCGGCAACGGATCGCAACCCTCAGTTACAAAATATTTTATGTATAAATGACAAAGTTCGAAAATCTCCTATTTAAAAATTATTTCTTTGTAGCTATTATTTTAATATCATAGATACTAAGCTTTTACACATTGCAGATACTTTCTCTTAATCTATAGCCTATTATTGAACTATATTGAACTATATTATTATATTATTATTTTCTTACATATTATATATTACATATTATTATATTATTGAACTATAGCCTATTATTTATGGTGTATTTTGACAGAGGAAAATATTTAATTTTGATATAGCCAAATTTATCATCCTCATTTTTTTTTTTTTTTTGTCTTTTTTCCGTGTCCGGCAACGGATCGCAACCCTCAGTGTTGCCCCCGTACCGGACCGGGGACCGGCAACGGGATTGCAACCCTCGGTGTTGCTCCCGTGCCTCGCTCAGCCAGTGAGTGGGAACCGGTCTGTATGTGGGATCTGAACCCTCGGGCGGGAGCGCCGCCGCGCTTCCCAAGCGGCGCACTATCCAGTGCGCCACTGGGCCGGCCCATCCTCATTTTTTTATAGCATTATTTGGCTGGCTTATTGAAAACTGCACTATTCTCATACCATACAGAAATCTTTCCCTAACACCCTAACATATTTTTTTCCCCTAAACATGCAAAACTTTAAGAAAATTGCATTTAGGTATTTAGCCATTTGGAGTTTATTTTATTTATAGTTTTTAGAATTTTTGTGTATCTATTTGAGGTTTATCCTGATTTTTATAGTAATCATTTTTTGTTGCTTTTTGGTTTTGTCATCCAATTTTATATCCTAGACACTACAGATTAGTCATCTGTTTTTATGAAAAATTGGTATGTTTTTTAAGTTTCTTTTTAATCTATAGGTTTCTCTTCCATTATTTTCTTTTCCTTACAATTATTTGGATAAAGAATCTGGGTTGTTGGATCTATAGAGTTTCCCACAGACTGGATTTTTAAAATTGTATACTCATATAAGGATTCAAAATGTTTCTCCGGTCTCTGAACTCCCCCCAAATTGGCAGCTGGATCCAGAGGCTGGATCAGTCTTGTGTTTGGCTCTTTTGGCAAACTATATGTAGTGTTGTGTTCTTTTATTAGGAAACACATAATGTCTGGTTGTCTCTCTTTTTGAAATATAAGCAGTTGTTGATGCTTAAAGCATAGACATGTTAATTTATTGGCATATACAAAATGATGATTTTTAAAATTTGTTTTTTACTTATAGTTTTTTACTTATATATTTTTGTGATGTTCACACTACCCATTCATCCAGTTTTATAATTAGATAGAATAGGAAGGATGTGTTTGATTGTTTTCCTTTGTTTTCAAGATAATAACTTCATTTCCTATCATTATTCAAAGAGGATCAATTAGTTTTGTTTTCTATATCATAACGAGCTCTTAGATTTAGACATATTTGATGGATTTCAATTTATTGCAATTATTACTCTGTTTAAGGTTTAAATTGTCCCATTTTTGGTCAGTAGAAACTTCCTAATGTGGGCTTCTGACTGCTTTGACATGGCCCTATTAATTTCTACAGATTTTTAAATATTTGGTATGATAAAAATTTTACACATTCATTTTTTACATTTCCTGATCTAAAAATCCCTGGTTTCATTTAGTGGGAAATAGTATTTCAAGCCCACCTCTGGGTTCAAGGGATGCTCTTTACTCCTGGGTTGGTTATTTTTTCTAGGCCTCTTTAGTGGACAGAACTAGGAATATATTAATATGTAATATTTTAAAGATGAAATACTTATGAATTCTTACTGATACTTTCATTTTTTTTTTCCTTTTTGTCTTTTTTTCATGTCCGGCCACGGATCGCAACCCTCAGTGTTGCGCCCGTACCGGACCGGGACCAGCAACGGGATTGCAACCCTCGGTGCTGCGCCCACACCTCGCTCAGCCAGTGAGCGGGAACCGGTCTGTATGTGGGATCTGAACCCTCGGCGGGAGCACTGCCGTGCTCCCAAGCGGTGCACTGTAGCAGTGCGCCACCAGGCCGGCCCTCTTACTGATACTTTCAAATCCAAATCAGAACTGTGAGATTATTTATTGACCCTCTTTTGTATTACGTCTGTATCTACTTTCTTCTACACAGAGAATCCTGTTTCTCAAGGACCTGGGGGATAATATCATTAGAATATCCTATGATTACTCATTTACTTTAATCCACAACAAACATACAAAGTCTCAAAAAAGCAATGCTAATACTACCAGTATAATTATTGCTAAATTTTTAATATGCCTTCCCGTTATTTCCCCACATTTTTTATGGTTCTACTACATCTACACTCTCTGAGCATATAGCCATCTCAGACTATACCCTCTGCAGTGTGGCCCTCATGCAGTCTTAGCTGTACAACTAATCATACGTTTAATGTTCGCCATCAGCTCCTATGTTAATGCCTCTCTAGACATTTTGGTTGTCTGAAGCTTTTTCTTTAGTAGATTTCCTAGAAAGGGCTCATGTGACTAATGAAATTCTTACATCCTGATAAGAGGTTGTCTGTATTCTTTATATGCTAGAGTCAATTTGGGGGAATATAAAATCTGTGGCTTGCTTTTTCCTTCCTTGAGTATCTTAAATATTATTCCGTTTTCTCCCATCATAAGGCATCACTCTCTTAAAGTTTAACCTAATTTTTTTTCCCTTAAAAGTCATATGCCCAAAGGATTTTTTTCTATTTCATTAAAGTCCAGTGGTGTTACTAGACTATGTTTTTGTGTTAGCCATTGTAGGTCAGTATTTTCTCATTTGCTGTCTGTTATGTGATATGAAATTTAAAATTTTTGTTTATTTCAGGTAAATTTTCTTGAGTTATAGTTTTTAGTATTCGTTTTTTTCTTCTTTGCTTTGATTTTCTACCTCAGGGACTCTTATTATCTATATGTAGGATTTTTCTTTGCTAGTTGTTAGTATTTGTCACTTTCTCTTGAATTATTTTCCATCTCCCTTATTTTTTTTGGATTTAGAAATTTTTCCTCCTTTCTTTCTGTTTCTCTTAAGACATTATCCATTGTATTTATACACTCTTGTGTTCCTTCTAGTTTGGTCTTCGTTTCTGAAATTTAATTTTCATTATTTTTTTTTCTGAGTTCTAATACCTCATTTTGAGTTATTGTACTTCTAATACATGTTGCTTTTTATATCTTATATAATTTTATTAATGCCTTTTATCTTATTCTAAATAGAAGATTACTGCTTTGATCTTTCTGTGGGTCTGGCATCTTGTCATTGTTTGTTGAGATTTTATTCTGCTTCTTGTTCTCTTTTATCTTATAATAAGTTTGTATGAGATTTGACCTTAATATTTATCTGCCGTTAATTGTTATTTGACTTTAGTTTTCATGTACTTTTAATAGGAGATGTGGCTGTTGGTAACTTTTCCTAACACACATATTTTTGAGCTTTCTTTAGATAATTATGTTCATAGATTTAATATACTTACAGTGGCATTTCTTGATATTTTTACATTTTTGTCATTATCTATATGAATGAAAATTTAGTTCTTTTGTACTACCCCAGCTCCTACCATATACATAATCACTACCTATCACCCATTCTTCAAGTGTAGTTATAATTTTGGTTATATTAGTATATCAGTTATATATTCAGTATTTACATTATGATTACTGTGAAAACCCTATTCACAGCTGTATCAGTCATTTTTTTTTTCAGGGAAATAGAACCAATAGGTTGTGCATACATAGAAACAGATTTATTATAAAGAATTAGCGCACATAATTATGGAGGCTGGCGAGTCCACAATTTACAATGTGGGCTGGCAACCTGGAGACCCAAGAGAAGAGATGCTGCAGATGAAGTTTGAAGACAGTCGACTGGAGAATTCTCTCCAGCTCAGGGAGGCTGGTCTTTTTGTTCTATTCAGGCCTTCAACTGATTGTATGAGGCCCATCCACATTAGGTATCTGCTTTACTCAAAGTTCACTGATTTGTATATTAATCTTGTCCCAAAACACCCTTCAAAAAAAAAATGAAATTAACTATCATAATAGGTGAGCCACAAGGTAGAATATACTTTCTTTCCCTTTGTTCCAAACTGTTTGTTCTCCCTGAATTGGTATTTGTCTTATTTTTATTTTGTTTTGTCATTTCTGTCCCTCAAGCCCTCCCTGGTTGTCTTTGGGCTTCCTCTCAATACAATAAATGCTTCTCAGTTATTCTGTCAATTTTGTCTTCTCCTGTCATTCTCCCAGAGCTGCCTGACATGCTTCCATCTGTTCTGAGTGTTTTCTAAGGTGGCTGACTGCACATCTCTCTTCCTAAAATCTCCCTTCACCATCTGTATTAGTTTGCTAGAGATGCTGTAATGAAGCCACAAACCTTGTGGCTTAAAACAGGAGAAATTTATTCTTTTACAGTTATAGGCCTATATGTAGGCTATAAATCCAAAGTCAAGGTGTTGGCAGGGTTGGCTCCTTCTGGGATCTTTGAGGAAGAATCTGTTTTAGTCTGTTTTTGTAGTCAGGTAACAGAAATACCTGAGACTGGGTAATTTATAAGGAAAAGAGGTTTATTTGGCTTACGATTCTGGGACAGCTGCATCTGGCACAGGCCTCAGGTTGCTTCTACTCATGGCGGAAAGTGGCAGGCAGCCGGCGGGTACAAGCAGATCGCATGGCGACAGGAAGCCAGAGAGAGAGGAGGTGCCAGGGTCTTTTTAAGCAACGAGCTCTCACAGGAACTAATAGAGCGAGAATTCACTCATTAATCCCCCCTCCCCCAGGGAGAGCACTAATCCATTCTTCACTCATTAATCCCCCCTCCCCCAGGGAGAGCACTAATCCATTCATGAGGGACCCGCCCCCATGACTCAATCAGTTTCCAACACTGCCACACTGGGGATCAAACTTCCACATGAGTTTAGGAGGGGACAACACATCCAAACTCCATCAGAATCTTCCATGTTTTTCTCCAGTTTCTGGTGGTTGCCGGCAATCGTTGGCATTCTTTGCCTTGTAGATGCATCATCCCGATTTCTGCCTTCAAATTCACATGGCATTCTGTGCAACCCTGTGTGTCCCCTCCTCATGTTATAAGGACAGGATTCATACTGCATGTAGGGCCACCCTAATCCAGCATGACCTCACGTTAACTTGATTACATCTGCAAAGACCCCATTTCCAGATACAGTCACATTCACCGGTTGTGGTTGTTAGGACTTCAACATACACTTTTAGAGGACACAGTTCAACCCATAACACCATCTTCCTGGGGTATTTGTTTGCCTCTCCTTTGATGTCCCTATTTTATGGATCCTGTGTCTTTTCCTTTCTTAGCATACTCCTGCCATGTAGAATATTTCCTCCAGTAGTTTCCTAAGAAAGAGGGCAATGGAAGTTTTATGTTTCATTTTTTTGAGATCTTGCATATCTTAATATATTTTTATTCTATCCTCCTACTTGAGTTATTTAAAAAATTTTGTATAATATTCTGGGTTGAAAATAATTATTTTCTTAGAATTTTGGAAGCATGTCTTTATTGCCTTCCAGCTTCCTGTGTTGCTTTGAAAAATCAATGCCATTTTGAGTCTTGTATGAGAACTATTTTATTTTTTTCCTGTAGATACTTTTGATATCGTCTCTTCATACTTAGTGTTCAGAAAATGTCATGGCATTATGCACTGACATGTGTGGGTCTATTTCCATCCATTGCTATTCATTGCACTGGGGAGTTGATGAGACTATCAAAATAGAAACTTTTTTTTTCAATTCTCAGACATTTTCCTGAATTATTTCCTTAATTTTTCTCTTTCACTTTTTCTATTTTTCTTTCCCCCGGGACTCCTATTCTTATGTTAACTTCTTGGACCAAACCTCTAATATTCTTATTTTTTTCCCTGCAAGTTCTCATCTCTTGGTCTTTTTGCTTTTCTTCACCTTTTCTTCTGTTGAGTTTTTTATTTCTCATATTATATTTTGATTTTTCCAGAAAGCTTTCTTATTTTCTGATTGCTCTCTGTTTTGGAAGCATCCCAGTCTTCTCATTCACTCATTTATTTACTCTTTCAGCAAATATTTATCAAGTGCCTACTGTGTAACAGGCATCATTCTGCACTTGTAGTTATTCCAAAAAATATCTTATTTACTTTGAATATGTACGTAAACAAACCAGACATATAGCCCTTTTATAATGTGGCTTATATTCTAGCAGGGAAAGAAAGGCGATAAATAATGAAGATAATAAATGACTAAATTATATAGTATTTGATAAATATAAAGAGAATAGAATCAATTAAGATCACTGGCTAATACACTGTGGTGGTGGGTTGCAGTTGAAATAGTGTGATTTAGGTAAGCCTTATTGAAAAGGTAACATTGTCAGCAAAGATATAGTTGAGGGAATAAATTATATGGATATCCGGGGGAAGAGTATTCCAAGCAGACTGAATAGCCAGTACAAAGGCCCTAATGTGGGAACGTGCTCTTTAGGAAGCAGCAAGGAGACTGGTCTGGTTGCAGAGGAGTCAGCAAGGGAGAGGGAGGTCCGAGAGGATGGGCCAAAGAGGAGGTGGGGCTTTCTAGCCTGTTGTAAAATTTTGATGTTTACTCTGAATGAGATGGGAAGGTTTTAGGCAGAGAAGTGACATGATTCAGGGTTATATTTCAGGAGGATCACTTCGCTGCACTGGGAAAACTGGGCAGTGAGGAAGTGTAGAAGCAGACAGACTATCTGAGGATAAATATATTCGAATATACAAGAGGTTACTTCAAAAAGTTTGTGGAAAAATAGAATTAAAAGATAATATATTTGGGCCGGCCCGGTGGCGCACTGGATAGTGCGCCGCTTGGGAAGCGTGGTGGCGCTCCTGTCCGAGGGTTCGGATCCCACATACAGACCGGTTCCCGCTCACTGGCTGAGCGAGGCGCGGGAGCAACACCGAGGCTTGCGTTCCCGTTGCCGGTCCCCGGTCCGGTACGGGGGCAACACTGAGGGTTGCGATCCGTTGCCGGACACGGAAAAAAGACAAAAGACAAAAAAAAAAAAAAGATAATATAAATCTTTCCATGAACTTTTTGAAGATCCCTGGTATATATGTGTGTGTGTGTACATGTATGTGCATGTGTGTGTGTGTGTATATATGTATGTATATATAATAAATACATGTCCCAATTGAAATTAGCTTTGAGAATGACAGAAAATGTTTCATTCATAACTTTTTATGGCTTACTTTTATTAATCAGAGTGGTCTTGTGCTTGTGTGGGATAATTAACTACATATGTGCTGCTGGGTTTGTGAAGGGATATATTATAGTAAATGGTGTTATGTTATGTTTTTGAGCAAAATATTTTTGTACCTCAAAAATTAGAATTTTACATCTCTAAAATTATAATGAAAGTTAATCAGAAGTACAAGTAGATAAACATTCTATTTTACACGTATTTTATGGGCCTGATTATAGTTTTTAAAGCTCTCCATTTCCTTCATGGATGTTTGTTCTTCCTAGTTGCATTTGCTGTTTGTATCTCTGTTTTTCACATTAGAGGCTTTCCACAGGTGTTTTCAGAGGGGCTAAACTTGATGACTGCAAATTCTGTATACTTGGGAGAAGTTGGGAGACTATGGATGCCCTATTGGATGTTTGATTGGCTACTTAATTGGGGAAACTTCTTGAGTTTTCTTTCTCTTGTTCTGGTCAGATTTAGTAGAATAAATTGTTCATTTGTCTGCCTATAGGGTATAAACTTGGCTCCCAGTGTTTTGGGAGCTGATTTGGATAACACAGCTCCGATATTTGGTATAAAATGTTCCCTGAATGCTCCTTATTTTATATGGCAACCTCCCCTTCAATCATGCTTCGTGTCTCCCAATCTCAAGGTCCTTTCTTAAGAATAAACCTCCGTTTTTCTGCTGGAGAGGGGGGTGGTGGTCATCCGGCTACAGGCATTTGGGGATTTATTCTGTCCTAAACTTTCAACCGCTTCTGATTTTTTCTTTCTTCTTTTTTTCTAAAGCCCAATTCCACCTCTACTTCCACTAAGTCTTGAGTCCTTTGAGAATTCTGCCATGCAAATTGGATCACACATGAACTTGCCATAATGTTCACTTAGGATTTGGCTCTCCCCTGTGTACTATACCACTTACCACTTATTCTTCTGCTTTCTAGCTTCTTAAATTTTGCTGGTATAGTCTCCTCTCCCATTCCCTTTGTTTTAAGGTGTAATTCTTTAAAAATATCTTGCTGCCTTTATTATCACTTCAGAGGGAGGGGACTTGAATGTGTGTGTTCGATCTGCCACATTTACCTTTTTATTCCTCCTTTACTTTCTTCAAAGGTATATGGCATAAACTCTCATTATTCACTGAGACATACCTGCAGTTATCTTTCACACTTAGGTGGGAAAACGGAAGCATACAGTATCCAACAGAATTGTCCAGCACCACAGGGCTTGACAGTAATACAATCAGTTAATGAAGGGCTGTGGACTTTCAGAGAGATTAATTTTACTCTTTTCCACAGTATGTTAGTCAAGATTCTCCAGAGAAACAAAACCAATAGGAAATCTATCTATCTATCTATCGATCGATCTATCGATCTATCTATCTAATCTATTATTATTATCATTATTATTAGGAATTGGCTGACATGACTATAGGGGCTTGCAAGTCTGAAATCTGCAGAGTCAATGTCCCAGTTCAAGTCCAAAGGCTGTTCAGGCTGCTGTGGAACCAGGTAGAACCAATGTCACAGTTCGAAGGCCATCAAGCAGGAGCATTCTCTTTTTTGGGGGCGTGGTCAGACGTGTTCTGTTCAGGACTTCCACTGATTTGATGAGACCCACACACATGTTGAAGGGCAGTTGTGCTCTACTCGATGTACTAGTTTAAATGTGAATCTCATCCAAAAACATCCTCACAGAAATACCCAGAATAATATTTGACCACTACACCCCATGGCTCAGTTAAGTTGACATGTAAAATTAACCACGAAACACATTGATTGTGAAATAGATGGTTGCTTGGAAAAGTACAAACAAACAAAAACAGATCTCAACTATATCACGTTCCCAAATATCTATCCTGGTATCTACTGCATTAAAACAAGAGGAAGTGTTTACTAAACCTATATAATCCAGGATACCACAGAGATATACTGAATCAGAATCTTATAGGAGGGCCCGCAGTATTAGATTTATTTTATAATATGTATTTCCCAAGTGATCTAATGTACAGTAAGGCTTGGAACCCACAGAACTAGACTTCCCTAAGAAACGACTCAAGTATTTTTGTGAATTTGGACTTGTTTCTCTGTGCTTTTGTTCTTCTCTGATTGTGTTGTGAAATGGAAGGTAGAAAATGTTTTCAATGTGTAATTTTAACTTAACTCCTGCAGCTATTTATTCAGTCTCACAGCAGCAATGAGTACTTAGTTATGATATTCTTCCTAATTAAAATTTGGAAGATAACCCAAAGATTTTCAGTCTCACACATCGAGTCAGTGGTTAGCACATACAGAGTTTCATAATCAAGTAGGCTCTACCAGTTAGGACATACTCAGTTTTCGAAGACCACTGATGACTAGAGTTCTATAAGGCAATGACTTGAGTGTAAATGATCTTAGACTGTGTTAGATGTTGAGTAATTTGGTCTACCTCCCAGCCTATGAAGGGATCAAAATTAACTTTGCTTTTATTTGGTACAGATTTCTTCCAATTTTAGGAAACATAAAATATTGTGAATAAAAATAAGAACAGGTGTGAGATACTGTCAGTAAAAAGGGTGCATATTTTAATCAAAATAGTAATTAGAAATGTGCAATGTATCACAATTTAGGGCTAAGAAGAAAACTCATGCCAGATCTGGGTCAGGTAAAGGGGCAAGCAAAATGCTCAAAGCTGAGGTGTAGTTTTTTTGTTTGTTTGTTTTTTTAACACAATTGATTCAATCTGGAGACCATATCATCTTTTTGCTCTTTCTTTTATTTTTTCTCTTCCTGGAAGTACACAGAAAAAAAAAAAAATCGTGATGGGATGGGGGTGAGGATTGGTCTGAAACTGTTTACTTAGACCATGGGTTGGCAAACTTTTTCTTAAAGGGCCAGATAGTAAATATTTTAGGCTTGAAGGCTACGATGTCTCTGTAGCAACTGTTCAACTTTGCTGTTGTGTGAAATCTGCCAAGGACAATGGGCATGCCTGTGTTCTGATGAAACTTTATTTACAAAGACAGGCAATTGTCCATAACCAACCCTTGCTTAGAACCTTCCAAATGTAAGGATTGTTTTTCCATGTACATGTTTTCTTTTAATCAGCTACATTTGAATAAAAGAAAATACTTTATCTTTTTTGTTTCTTTTTTAATTGAAACATAATTGATTATACATATTTATGGGTACAGAGTTGCATGTCAGTATTTGTGTACAATATGTGATGATCAAATTAGTATCGTTAGCATGTTCATCATTACAAATCGTAATTATTCTTTGTGTCCGTTACCCAATTTCTCCCTAACCCCCCTCCCTGTCCTCCTTTCGTACCTCTCATAACTATATATCTGTTCTGTGGCCCTTCCCCCCTCCCTTGTTTTTTTCTCTCTCTCTCTCTCTGTCCTTCCTTTCTTCCTTCCTTCTTTAGCTCCTACTTATGAGTGAGGACATATGTTATTTCCCTTTTTATGCTTGGAATATTTCACTTAACATAATTTTCTCCAAGCTCATCCATGTTGCTGCAAATGGCAGAATTTCATTCTTTTTTTATGCAGAGTATTATTCTGTGGTGTATATATACCACATTTTCCTTATCCACTCATCCATCAGTGGACATTTAGGTTGGTCCCATATCTTGGCTATTGTAAATAGAGTTGCAATGAACATGGGAGTGCAGGTATCCCTTTGACATGATGATTTCCATTTTTTTCGGTATATACCCAGATGGGATTTGCTGGATAGTATGGAAGTTCTATCTGGTAGAGATAGATATGGTAGTTGTTTGAGAAACCTCCATAATATTTTCCTTAATGACTGTACTAATTTACAGTCCCACCAACAGTGTAGAAGTGTTTCCCTTTCTCTACATCCTTGTCAACATTTGTTATTCTCAGTCTTTTTGATAATAGCCAGTCTAACTGGAGTGAGATAATATCTCAAAATGGTTTTTTATCTTGATGACTAGTGATTATGAGCAGAAAATACTTGTTTTTTAAATCAGAGAGCAGAGAAGGTAACAGTCTGTCGGCATTTTTGATAACCAAGGTTGCCTTAAGTTACTGACAAGTTCTAAGACTTCCACCAAAGTTACAAATGTGATAGAGTTTAGTGAAGGCAATTGTAATTAATTATGCCTATTTACCTGGCATTAGAATGATAGTGTTTAGAGTTTATTCTGGAAAAATCACATAAAAATTTAATACCTAATTAATGTTTTTGAGTATTAATAGTTTTATTTATGTTAGTTATTCAAATAATTTAAAGATAAAATAGCTTTAGAAAGTTTAATAATACTTTACTGGTCAGCTACCAAAAAAAAAAAAAAAAAAAAAAAACCAATAATAAAGTAGTATTTTCCATTTCTGAATTTTAATGTTATTTCAGTCAGTTTTAAAATTCTGTGAGAAGAAAATATTGTCAGGAGGAAGCTAGTCATCAATTTGCTACAGCTGAAACCAGCACAGCTGGTGGATGAGTGTTTAATGTATTTCTAGATTAAGCAAGGCCGTTTAAAGAAAACATCATGCAAAGATTCAATCTGCTATGGGTTTAAAATAAAGTCTTCTTCATATTGCTGCAGAAAGAATAGCTACCTTATGTTTTGTCATATTGTAGTGGATTATCTTTAATGAAGCGTATATCCCCCAAAGCATTATTGTGATATTTTGTGTTTGTCTTGGTCTACACTAATGCAATGGTTTAGGTTTAGTGAACAGAAGAATGGATTTTACTCTCAGTAATGCTCTGGCAGGTTTCCTTTCCACAAGTTGTAAATGAAAGCAATTCACACACACTTAGAATGAGACCTTTGCTATTGATTTCAGTGGGCTTTCACAGCAATGATAATGCTGATGTCTTGGTTTCTGAAAAATTACGAGAGGTCCTCACAAAGGAAATCCTTCATAATTTTTTTTCTTTAAAACCAGAGTGTAGTATGACTCAACTTAAAAATAGGAGGAGAATCTCTATCATTGATATCTATCTATCGAATCATTGCTATCTACCTATCTATCATCCATCTGTTATCTCTATCATTTCTCTTATTTCCTTGTCTTTTCTTACAAAAGCAGTAACATATTGTACTCATTTTTCTGTACCTTTCTTTTGTCACATGCACATATCTATTTATATACCTACCTACCTGCCTATCTTGTATGTGATAAGTTAGCTGTGATTCTTATAGTTTCTCCATTGTAAGTAATGTGTCATTTTCTTCTGTCTGCTTTTAACATTTTCCCACTAATTTACTAATAATTGCCTATTACAGTTTTCTCAGTATTTTCATTAAATTTGTAAATGTTTGCCTATTACCTCTTAAAATGTTTCCTCTGTCAATATTCTCTCTCTCTTTTCCTTCTGAGATTTCAATTACAGGCGGAATAAAGTGCTTAATATTGTCTCAGAGCTCTCAGATACTCTGTGATTTTTCCCAGTCTTTTTTTTCTGTTTCTTTTGGTTTTGATACTTTCACCTTTCTTCAAGTTTACTGATTATTTTCCTTCTCCTGTGTCCAGTGTGCTATTAAGCCCAGTGAATGATTTCTTTTTTTTTCTTCCTTTTTGTCTTTTTTACTGACCGGTAATGGGATCGCAACTCTTGGTGTTGCGCCCACACCACGCTCAGCCAGTGAGCGGGAACCGGTCTCCACATGAGATCCGAACCCTCGGCGGGAGCACCACCATGCTCCCAAGTGGCGCACTCTGCAGTGTTCCACTGGGCCGGCCCATAATGAATGATTTCTTTATCACTTCCTATTTTTTATTCCTAGCACCTCAATTTAGTTCTGTTTTTATTTATAGTTTTCATTTATCTACTAAAATACATATTTATGCATGTTTTTGTCTTTTCTACTGTTTTAAAGTAATGCATATATTAAATTAGCTTGATTTAGCCATTCCACAATGTACGCATTTTTCAGAACAACACGATAAATATATACAATTTTTGTCAATTAAAAAAATTTAAAAGTTAAAAAATATTTATCATGGTTGTTTTATTGTTCATGCCTGATCTGATAATTCTAATATCTGGATTATTTGTAGATCTGCTTCTATTTTCTTCCTTTTTCACATACATTATTGTATACTGAACATCATGTATAAAAAAATTAGAAAGTCCAGTAAATATTTGCCTCCCAAAGAGGCAATTCCCTCTTTCTGTAATACTGCATGTGTGTGGGGCTAAGCCAATCTAACCTGGAGCTGGGCTACGTCTGGGTCATGCTGCAACTTTACTTTGATTGAGTTCCTCATTTGTTAACAATATTTTGAGGGCGGGGTCAGGATTTTTCCTTCTTCAGGGAATTCTGTTTATGCTGTTCAGCCCAGTCATCAGCGTTTTGAACTGTGGGAGAGTCCCCTTTTGGTCTTGCTCCATGGATGCTAGCTTTTTGGGTCACTGAGGAGGTGTATTTTCTCTTAATCCCTGCCCTCCACTTTCTGCACCTCAGCATCTCTCTCTACTCTCCTGTCCTCCCATCTTGTGGAGTGATTGCCTTGTAAGGTTTTCATTCAGCAATCCGACCTGCTGCTTTGCTCCTGGAGAAGCCCCTGGGCCACTCAGGGGAGGTCTCAGCCCTCTTGCCTTCCCACAGCCTTTCCCCCTGTGAACTCGGAAAAGATCTTTTGGAAGAGGAGGGGAGTGGGGCAGACTAGCTCTGTATTCATTGTTCCTCATGATTCTATCTTGTCATACCAGCCCATGCTTAGCCATCGAAAGTTTGATAAAAATTCTGCTTTTTTCTTATTCTTCATCCAATAGCTCTACCACGGGGGAACAAAGCTGTGAATCACTTTTCTCCTAAGAAGAGCCCATCACTTTCTGGAATTTATTGTTTTAGATCTCTTTGCATCTTCAGCTCTTTGATGGGTTTTTGAAAAACTACAGTAAAAATTGTAGATTATCTGGCTTGTTCTCATTGTGAGGATCAGAGGAATGGTCTCTAAGAGTCTGCTAGGTCTTCTGTAACAAATACCACAGACTGTTTGGCTTAAACAACAAATTATTTTTCTTGTAATCTGGGAGGCTGGAAGTCCAAGATTAACATCTTGGCAGGGTTGACTTCTTCTAAGGTCTTTCTCCTTGGCTTGTAGATGGCTGTCTTCAGCCTGCACCTTCACATGGCCTTCCCTCTGTGTGTGTTTGTGTCCTAATTTCCTCCTCTTATAAGGACAGCAGTCAAATGGATTAGGGCCTGCCCTAATGACCTGATTTTAAAGGAACCCTCATACACTGTTGGTGGGACTGCAAAATGGTACTTTAATTGCCTATTTAAAGGCCTGGTCTTTAAACATAGTCCAATTCTGAGGTGCCAGAAATTAGGACATTAACCTGTGAATTTTGGGGGAAACACAATTCAGTCCTTAACAGTATCTTTGCAAACTTCTACAATTTCTTTAATTTTAACCTTTCTGAATCACGTTGTTTTAGGTGATCCTCTTGTACGCATCAAGAAGTTTTATTTTACTTTGAATGCTAATATGAAAAACTTTTTATTTACTAGATGAGTTAACCACATTTGCATTTGTTGATATGGCTGATAAATTTGAACCTAAGTCTATAGTATCATTTTATATTGCATATATTAGTAAATATGTAAATGTGTAAATATATGTAAGAAGAGAGAGTGCTTTTCATTATCACGATTAAATTTTTCCTTTCCCTTCTTTCTATTTTTGGACTTCTTGAATATTTTGGAAAGTTATATTTTTGTTCTCGTGTTTACTTTTACATTAATATCCTTAAATGATATAAGTAATGCCCTCTTACACTGTCTGTGATTAAGAATAAATTTGGGGGGCCGGCCCGGTGGCGCATTGGATAGTGCGCCGCTTGGGAAGTGCGGCGGCGCTCCTGCCCGAGAGTTCAGATCCCACATATGGACTGGTTCCCACTCACTGGCTGAGCGAGGCGCGGGAGCAACACCGAGGGCTGTGATCCCGTTGCCGGTCCCCGGTCCGGTACGGGGGCAACACTGAGGGTTGCGATCCATCAAGAAGTTTTATTTTACTTTGAATGCTAATATGAAAAACTTTTTATTTACTAGATGAGTTAACCACATTTGCATTTGTTGATATGGCTGATAAATTTGAACCTAAGTCTATAGTATCATTTTATATTGCATATATTAGTAAATATGTAAATGTGTAAATATATGTAAGAAGAGAGAGTGCTTTTCATTATCACGATTAAATTTTTCCTTTCCCTTCTTTCTATTTTTGGACTTCTTGAATATTTTGGAAAGTTATATTTTTGTTCTCGTGTTTACTTTTACATTAATATCCTTAAATGATATAAGTAATGCCCTCTTACACTGTCTGTGATTAAGAATAAATTTGGGGGGCCGGCCCGGTGGCGCATTGGATAGTGCGCCGCTTGGGAAGTGCGGCGGCGCTCCTGCCCGAGAGTTCAGATCCCACATATGGACTGGTTCCCACTCACTGGCTGAGCGAGGCGCGGGAGCAACACCGAGGGCTGTGATCCCGTTGCCGGTCCCCGGTCCGGTACGGGGGCGACACTGAGGGTTGCGATCCGTTGCCGGACATGGAAAAAGACAAAAAAAAAAAAAAAAGAATAAATTTGGATGAGAAACGTTTCTTTCCTTTCCCTTTTCTGTCTTCTATCATTTAATTTTAGCCAATGGTATTAACTTACCTAATGTTGATATTCATACCTCTAAATATGCTAAAGCTTTGTCAGTGTAAATAATAATATTTTATTCCAAACCATAACTTATGAGACAATCAATGAATTAATTTTGTTTCCCTCTTCTCCCTTTTTTCACCCAATTTTTATTTTGTGCTATTTTTATACTGCTAGATCATATTTGATATTTGAATACTATTCTTTAACCCTATTCCCTATCTTTTAGTTTCAATTTTATTGTTAATGTAATTATTGTGCACCATCATTCCTTTCAGGAAAGTTTCTCTGATAATTTCTTGATTGCCTGGAGCTCATTCCATAATACAGTCCCCAGGAAGAACAATTGGAGAAATATTCCCTGGGCTCTTTAATGTTCAGAAGACCATTGCCTTTGTACTTGAAGGGGAGCTTCGAGGGAAGTAAAAAGCTTTTTTTTTTTTTTCCTTTTTGTCTTTTTTTCGTGTCCGGCAACGGATCGCAACCCTCAGTGTCGCACCCATACCGGGCTGGGACCGGCAACGGGATCGCAACCCTCGGCGCTGCGCCCACACCTCGCTCAGCCAGTGAGTGGGAACCGGTCTGTATGTGGGATCCGAACCCTCGGCGGGAGCGCCACCGTGCTCCCAAGCGGCGTACTGTAGCAGTGCGCCACCAGGCCGGCCCCGGAAGTAAAAAGCTTGCCTCACATTTTCTTTCTTTCTTTCTTTTTTTTTTTTTAATAACTTGTAAGTGTTTCTTTACTGTTTTCTGGTGTTGTTACAATGAGAAATCTAAAGCCACTTTCTTTAAGTATCAAAGTCACTTACTTTTTCTGTCAGTTATAGGTGTCTTGATCTATTTGCCTAAATGGCCAAATAATCTATCTTTCTTTATGTTTGATTTCTAATAATTTTCTGGAAATTGTCTTGGTATTGACCTGGGTGTTTTCCTAGATATACAGTATACCATTTAAGGATATATATTCTTCACTTTATGTCTCCTTTTTAGAAAGTATCACATAATTTCCTTAATTAAAGTTGCAAATATTTCTTTGTTTCACTATCTTATTTCTTCGTGCACTCCTCCAGGGATTCAAATACATATTGAATCACCTTTGCTTCTCTTCTGTGTCTATCCATTTCTCTCCAAACCTTTCCTCTCTTTTCCAATATATTTCATCTTATTCACCTTTTTTTTCAGTACTCAGTTACTGGTCTTTCTTTGGTGTCTATTCTCTATTTATAATTTTGTATTTATTTAGCTATTTTTCAATTCCTCTGAGTTCTGCACATTCTTCTATTTTCTAGTCCTCTCTATGAGTGTCCCTCTATTTCTGTTTTGTGTTTTATCATAACTGATATTACTTCCTGAAGGTTTTTTTAAAGTTTACTTGGGAGTGTTATGTTAAAATTTTCATCTGCTTCGGGCCGGCCCGGTGGCGCACTGCTACAGTGCGCCACTTGGGAGTGTGGTGGCGCTCCCGCCGAGGGTTCGGCATTTGCTTCAAAACAAAATTTTTCTGAGAAGTTTTCATCATTTGTTGAAAAATTAAACTACTTATTTTCATTCTTTGCTTGTGTAGAAACAGATCAAATTCATTTTTTATAATAAAATATTTTTTATAATAAAATAGTATAATATTGTAATTATAGAGACATGTACAGATATTAGTCAGACAGACTACCTGTGATTCAATCACAGCTCTATCATATTCTGTATGACCTTGGGCAAATTAATTAACTTCTCTGAGCTCAATTTCCTCATTCATAAAATGAGGATAATAATGACTATCTCTTGTGTTATTAAGATTAATGAGATAACAGATATAACAATGCATGGTAACTCTTTTGGGCTGTGTAATACACATCAGTAACAGAAATCTTGGTCTGACTTTCTTTTCTTTTTTAACATGGTGGCATAGACACCGTAAACACTGGATCCAGTATTTCAAATATTTATTGGATGCCTTCCAGATGCTAAGGTACCATCGTTGATGCTGGTGATAGATCAGTGAACAAAATGTACAAAAATCCCTACATTCATTGAGCTCACATTTGTAGGACTATTTTTATCACAGATTTTCTTATTAAATATTCTTAACATTATATGTATGTATGTACGTACGTACGTATATTGGTCCAAGTAATTGAAAATCCCAAATTCAGGTATAATTAGATCCAGTCCCCAAGTTATATCGTTAGGTTTCTATCTTTCTCTTTTCCATCTTTCAGTTTTTCTCTCTACTAACCGGATTTCATTTATAGACTGGCTTGTTTCACATGATTTAAAAGAATGCTTCCAGCAGTTTCAAGCTTTGGCTTTTTACACTTAGTGACCTCAGAGGATGAGTGAGCTTTTCTCTCACAGATGGCCTCTAAGGGGTCCTCCTCAGGCTATGTGCCTTCTTTTAACCAATTTCTGAGCAGTGGAGGAATGGAGGACTCTGAGTGACTTGTTCTAAGTGTGTCTCCCTCCCTGCACTCAGGAAATGGAACCTGGTTTCATTTCAATTACATGAAATTAATTTCTGGTAGAAAAGCAGGATTACTTTGGGAGGAACCCTGAGATAGATTTTAAAGCGGTTTAAGTTTAGTTCAAGTACTAAACTATGTGTATCAAAGTCAGGCAGTGTGGGTTGACAGAGCGATTTGTTTTAGTACTCTGAAACTCTCAGTGCTGATGCTTTTGCAGTTGTCAGTGGAGCTCTAGTCGTATCTTTGGTCTGAAAGACCAACACTATTTTTTCATTCAAGAATGAAGCAGGTAGTAAACTGACCTTAATTTTATACAAGAAGGAAGAGGATAATGAATGAATGATATTCTTGGACTGATTCATGAATCGTTTGGACAATTATTTTCATAAATTGACACAGTTTACGTAATTGTTTGTTGAATGTACCTTTTATGTGTGTGCCTCTATGAGAAGATATATGAACCTGGGTATTTTGAGGTCTATTCCTGGTAGAATAACTAAAATTATATGGCTTTTAATAAGTCAACCTCCGTGGGTCTTTATTTTATCATTTTTAAGATGGAAAGACTCTACAGAACTATTCATTAATTCATGAGGCACATGTCTTGGTTACCTGTTATGTACTTCGACCTGTTCTATATGCTGGGCATACAACAATGATCAAATAGAAAATGTTGCCAGCTTGTTGAACATTACCATATTATTGTGGGGGTAAGTGAATGAATAAATAAGCTAGTAGATCAAAGAAGATATGAGATATAATGCTGAGCGGTAATGATCAAAGAAGATATGAGATATAATGCTGAGCGGTAATGAGAACTGAATAAATAAGCTAGTAGATCAAAGAAGATATGAGAATGAATAAATAAGCTAGTAGATCAAAGAAGATATGAGATATAATGCTGAGCGGTAATGATCAAAGAAGATATGAGATATAATGCTGAGCGGTAATGAGAACTCTAAATAAGTTGAGTGTAACACTCCTGATGTCAAGGGCCTTATATATCTTCTCCCTATATTCCTAGTGCCTAGCACAGTGCTGGGCCATCGGAGTGCTTAACAAGTATTTGTTAACTGTCTGAATGAATGAACAAATTGACTTATTTGCAAATGACCTATACCTATTATGAAGAGTGAGTTCATTGAAGAGATTCAGGAATTTCAGAACAAAGAAATCAGTAAAACTCCCTCTCGCTAAGTTGAAGAACTGGGAACCCAGTTGTGACAGTTAAATTTTATGTATCAACTTGGCTATGCTATGGTGCCCAGTTGTTTGGACAACCACTAGTCTAGCTATTGCTGTGAAAGAATTTTGTAGATGTAATCATCATCATCATTATTTTTTTATTGAAACATATTTGAGTGTACATATCTGTGGGGTAGAGAGTTGAATATTAATACCTGTGTGCAATATGTGATACTCAAATCAGGATAATTAGTATATTCAATATTGTACAATGTAATCACTTCTTGTAGCCCTTTACCAATTCTTCACTTACCCTCCCTCCCACTTTTCCACCTCTGCTAACCTCAGTCTTTCCTTTTGAAAGTTCAGCATATCTGATTGTTGTATATTTCTTTTTATCTAAAATTTCTTTGTTTATTTTTTTAGCTACATTTTATGAGTGAGGACATGCTGTATTTCTCTTTCTGTGCCTGGCTTATTTCACTTTCATAATTTTCTCTCATAATCCACATGCTGCAAGTGGCAGTATTTCATTCTTTTTTATGACAAACTAGGATTCTACTGTGTAAATATGCCGCAATGGTAGAATAACTAAAATTGTATGGCTTTTAGTAAGTTTTTTTGTTGTTGTCTCTTTGTCTGTTTTTGGTGTCAGGGTGATTCTGGCCTCATAGAAGGAGTTTGAGGGAGCAGACTCTGTTTCAGTTTTTTGGAATAGTTTGAAGATTATTGGTATTAATTCCTCTTTAAAGGCTTGGTGGAATTCAGCAGTAAAGCCATCTGGTCCTGGGTGGTGGTGGTGTTGTTGTTGGGAGACGGCTGATTACTGCTTCAATCTCATTGCTTGTTATTGGTCTGTCCAGGTTCTCTATGTCTTCTTGGTTCAGTCTCTTGGTAGTTTGTATTTGTTCAGAAATTTAACCATTTCCTCCAGGTTTTCAAATTTGTTGGCATATAGTTGTTTAAAATAGTCTTTAATGATTCTTTTACTTCTATGGTATCAGTTGTGATGTCTCTTCTTTCATTTCTGATTTTTGTTATCTGGGTCTTCTCTCTTTTTTATGTAGCCTAGCTAATGGTTCATCTATTTCATTTATCTTCTCAAAAAAACAACTTTTTGTTTCATTGATCTCTTTTTGTATCATTTTTTGGGTCTCTATTTCATTTAATTCTGCTCTGATCTTAATTATTTCTTTCTGTCTACTAATTTTGGGATTGGATTGTTCTTGTTTTTCTAGTCCTTTGAGGTGTAGAGTAACGTTGTTTATTTGAAACCTTTCTATTGTTTTGATTTAAGCATTTATTGCAATAAATTTCTCTCTTAGTATTGCTTTTGTAGTTTCCCACAGGTTTTGGTATGATGTGTCTTTGTTTTCATTAGTTTCAAGAAATCCCTTTTTGATTTCTGTTCATTTTCTTCTTGAACTCAGTGGTCATTCAGGAGAATGTTGTTTAATTTCCATGTGTTTGTATAGTTCCCACAGTGTCATTTGTTACTGACTTCTAGTTTTAATCTGTTGTGGTCTGAAAAAATACTTGAAATGGTTTCAAATTTTGAAGTTTGTTGAGGCTTGATTTGTGATATAACCTGTTGTCTATCCTGGTGAATGTTTCATGTGCTGATAAGACAAATGTATGTCCTGTGGTTTTTGGAAGAAAAGTTCTGTAGATAGCTGCCAAGTGCAATTGGTCTAAAATATAGTTTAAATCCTGTGTTTTGCTGTTGATTTGTTGCCTAGATGATCTCTCCAGTGCTGAGAGAGGTGTGTTCAGGTCTCCAACTATTATTGTATTTGGGTCTATCTTTTTATTTAGGTCTAACAGTGTTTGCTTTATACATCTGGGTGCTCTGGTGCTGGGAGCATATATTCTCATGATTGTTATGTGTTCTTGCTGGATAGATCTCTTTATCATTATGCAGTGGCCTTCTTTGTCTCTTTTTATGGTTTTTGGTTTAAAGTCTATTCGGTTTAAAGTCCCTTTTTATGTTTTATTTGTTTTAAAGTCTATTTTATCCAATATAAGAATAACTACTCCTGCTTGTTTTTGGTTTCCCTTTGCATGGTGTATCTTTTTCCGTTGCTTTACTTTTGTTCTGTGTGTGTCTTTACAAGTAAGGTGAGTTTCTTTCTTTTTTTTTTTTTTTAAAGATGACCGGTAAGGGGATCTCAACCCTTGACTTGGTGTTGTCAGCACCATGCTCAGCTAGTGAGCAAACCGGCCATCCCTATATAGGATCCGAACCCGTGGCCTTGGTGTTATGAGCACCACACTCTACCAAGTGAGCCACGGGCCGGCCCTAGGGTGAGTTTCTTGTAGACAGTGTATAGTTGAGTCTAGTTTTTTAATGTATTCAATCAGTCTGTGTCTTTTGAGCAGGGAATTTAACATGTTTACATGTACAGTTGTTAACTGAAAATTATTTTCTTGCTTCTGACATTTAATTGCTTTTCTTTTGGATGGTTTAAGTATCTTTTTTTCCTTTGATTGTTTGTCTTCAGTGTTCACTGTTTTTTTAAGTTGGTATGGTATAGTTTCTTTCTCTTTCTCTTTTGGCTATCTGCTCTATCAGTGGTGTTTGTTCTTTCTCATGTAGTCATGGTGGTGATCATAGTTTTTTGGGCTCCATGTGCTGGACCGGCTCCTTTAAGGATTTCTTGTAGAGCTGGTCATGTGGTTGTGAACTCCTGCAGCTTTTGTTTCTCAGAAATACCTTATTTTCCCTTCCTTTCTGAAGGATAGCCTTGCTGGGTAAAGTATTTTTGGCTGGCAATTTTTTTCTTTTGGTACTTTGAATATATCATCCCATTTTCTTCTGGCCTGTAGGGTTTCTGCTGAGAAGTCTGCTATTAGTGTGATGGGAACTCCCTTATAGGTGACTTGATGCTTTTCTCTTGCTATTTTCTGTATTTTCTCTTTATCTTTGACTTTTGGCAGCTTGACTACAATGTGTCTTCATATCAGAAATTCTTTCCTCTGCTTGCTCTAGCCTTCTGTTTAAGCTCTTGGTTGTGCTTTTTATGCTGTTGAGGGACTCCTTCAGTTCCATGAGTTCTACTACATTCTTTTTTAAAGTATTAATCTCCTTGTAAATTTCTTTCTTCATATCCTTGATAGTTTTGCTCAGTTCATTGTGTCATCTAACTGGGTCTTCTTATACCTCATTGAGTTTCCTTAAAGTAATTCCTTTTTAGTAATTTCAAGGGTTTCCTGCTGTATGGGGTCTGGTACTTGAGAGTTATTGTATTCCTTTGTTTGACTCATACTTTCTTTTTTTTTGTATTTCTAGTATCTCTACTTTGATGTCTGGTCATCTGACAGAGCAGTGGCTTCTTCTATGACTCTCCTTCCCTTATTCCACTGCTGACCCTCCTTGTGTCAATTCAGTTGCGTTGTCACTGGTCTGCCTGCACAGTGGCAGTGGCAGCTGCAGCTGCTGCTGTGCTAGTAGACCGTCCTTGAAACTGCAGTGGCTGTGGCAGTGGCTTTGATGGGCTGCCTAGTGGCAGTGGTGGCTCTATTGCCAGTGGGCTTCTCACATGATGATGCCTGGTGATGCTGGTAGTGGTGGCAGCTGCAGCAGTGGTGGTTGTAGCAGCCACCCTCTTGGTTGTGGTGTCTTCAGCTGAGCAGGCTTACTTCACGGTGGTACCAGCAACATCAGCGGCTGCAGCCTCCCTGCCATCTGTGGTGCCTTTGGTGGCTGCGGGACTGCTGCTCAGCAGGGAGCTGCTCTGCGATGGGTGATGGTTCTGGGACTTGACAATAGCTCCCATGACTGTGGCAGCAGTGGCAGTGGGCCCACTTCAGTCTTTTTCTGGGAGGAATGAGCCCTGGGCGCCTCTAGTCTGCCATCTTCCCAGAAGGCTCCTGTTGATGTAATTAATATCTACAATTTGTTGACTTTAAGTAAAGGAGATATTATAATGAGCCTCATCTGATAAGTTGAAGGCCTTAAGAATAATAGCTGAGATTTCCTGGAGTAGAAGGAATTGTGTCTCAAGATTCCAACACAGAAATTTCCGTCCTACTGGCCTGCCCTATAAATTTGGAACTCAAAACTACAACATCCATTCTTGAGTTACCAGCCAACTCGCCTGTTAAATGGTTTTGCCAGCCCACATAATCTTGTGAGCCAATTCCTTAAAATAAATAAATTTCTCTCTCTCCTCTCTGGGCATATATTTTATTAGTTCTGTTTCTCTGACTGATACACCAGTGAAATTGTTTTTTTCCTTTTTTCTTTTTAAAATTAGAGTGTTCCACATGAGAAGTGAAACTGTTCTAGTAAGTATTTAACTTCCTCTGAGTGCATAGTTACTAGAGTTTTTTTTTTTTTCCTTTTTGTCTTTTTTACTGACCGGTAACAGGATCGCAACCCTCAGTGTTGTGCCCGCACCGCGCTCAGCCAGTGAGCGGGAACCAGTCTCCACATGGGATCCGAACCCTCGGCGGGAGCACCGCCGCGCTCCCAAGTGGCACACTCTCCAGTGCACCACCGGGCTAGCCCTACTAGAGTTTTTTAAAAAATTAATTCCAAATTCCAGTTTTCTTTCAATTCTGAGACTTTCAACATTCTTCATTAGTTTCCTCTGCTAATTTTGAGATATTTGAAAACAAAGTGAAATTTTAATGTAAGCTGTAACATGGTTAACATTGAGGCTAGTTGTGTTGAAGCTATCTCAACACTATTTTCATTCTTACCTTTATTAATTTTCTTGATCTATGTTAATGTTACAGACAAGCTTGTGGGAAGTTACAACAGAGCAGAAGAAACTCTGATCCAAATATAAACCAGCTTTGGGGCACGGGAAAAAAACAAGCTATGGAGGTGGAATTATGTTTTGCTAGAACCATCTTGGGCATGAAGGATAAGAGAAGCTAACTATAATATATTTCAAAATTTATATTGCATATGTTTTTGCTCCCCTTCTTTCTATGTTTAACACCCAATTAATGCCAGAAAGTAATCATCAAAATGGCAGAACTTTAAGATGGAGGTGGGAGAAAATTGGAATATATTCAAATCTTAAAATTATTCTTTCAACAGTTTTTCTTAGGCAAAACAGGGAATCCAAAAAAAACAGTAAACTTTTCTAAGAGAGAAATGAATTTAGACCTCTTATTCTAGACATTGAAAGAGACCTTGAGAGGTTTTCTAGTGCATTCTTTTACCTCTAGGAAAGTTGTGTGTTTTGAGCCACATTTTAAAGTCCTCTCACAGGGAACAAGAGCCCACAATTTTCTTTAGCTAGTCATTTTATTATTAAATAATTTCTAATATCGAGAATTCTTCCTTTTATCTAACATAATTTTTCTCTTATTCTGGTTCAAATTGGAGTTAGATAGAAGCTGGTGATTATTCCCTGTGTGAGAGCTGTTCATGTATTTATAGGTTGTTATTCAATTGTCAGAAATCAACCTTTCATCTTCATGCTGAATAATGTCCATTCTCTTGACCTCCTTTAATTAGATCTTATTCCAAACCCTTCAATCACCATTTGTAGCTTTCCTCTAAACCAGCTTTAGAGGAAACCATTTAAAACCACTTTTCCCTCTTTCTGCTTATTTGTAGAACACAGAGCCAGATAGGATATTTTTGGAAGAGTAGGAGTTTATGAAAAGATTTCATCCTTTGTATTTATGTAATGTGCACCTTTCTTTATACAATAGATACTTAAAATAATATATTTTTGGAAGTCAAATGATATTTTCATATTCCTAGCAAGTTTACCTTTTAAAGGATGTAGTGAATCTTTTTGAAAATGAATACTTTTGTTAGGTAAATTTATAAAGAGAGATGATTTCTTAAACTCAGATTTTTATGTTTATAGATCTTTCTCAAAGTAGGGCTCATCTCTGTTATTACATTATCTCTGTCTTTTTGTTCCATAGAAATTCTATAACCCATTTCTGCTTGTGAATTATTATGTTTTAGAGTTGCTTTTTAGTGCCACATTTGCACAGTCAGCTCAGTGTTTATTTGGCACCTATCTTAAAGATATTTGTAAAAATGTGAAAAGTAAATCATATTCTGCTCTTTAAAAGACTGCAACCTAGAGGGAGAGATAAAACACACACAAATGGTCAAAATATAAATTGGACAGAATGTAAATATTATAAATAAGGATGGTGTTTTAATTTACGACCTTTAAAATGGAGAGAACTCTTTCAATGACTACATGAAATGCAAGGTGAAAATAAAGATTTATTACTTACAGACGCTGAGAGTACAAGGCATGCTTGAAGGCCACACTGATGTCAGTCAGCACAGTGGGTTAATGCCTTTACTGGAGTCCAGGATGTTGTCCAAGCATATTTTCCACAGGGGATTTTTAAAAATTTATTTATTTTTTATTGGAACATAGTTGACTGTACATATATGTGGGGTACAGCATTGAATATCAATACCTGTGTGCAATATGTGAAGTTCAAAACCATGGGGGATTTTAATTGGAGGGTTTAGAGCAAGGAGGCATGAGTTCCAGGAGGTCACTCTGTGACTGAGAGGGCGTCACTGTGACACATCTGTGGGTGTGTGGGGGTCAGTGGGGCAAGTCAAGTAGGTCATGTTTAGCTGTCCCATAGGGCAGCAGTCACCAGGAGGTGGTTGTATAAAGCAGATATCTGTATCAACCACATTGAGGAACTGAGGGGGAGGGGACAAGGGTGACTGGGCCCTGCTTCTGGTATGAGAAAGTCCAACTTATACTCAAAATGGATACTGAGGCAACTTAAAAATTATAAGAATTCACTACACCCCGACCCAAAGGGTGGTGTTATCTGGAAACAAGAAAGATTTTTGGAAGTGGTTACATTTTGTGAAGGGTGTTGAAGGTGGTGTAACTTTTGTACAAATAGAAATAGGAAAGGTACTAACTAGCAGAAAGAACTACCTGAGAATAGTAAAGTGATTGGGGAATGGTCAGTGAAGAATCAATATAAAGAAAGAAGAAGTGAAAAGGTTGGAAAGGCAGTTCTGGGGATGGTTTGATTGTTGCCTTGATGCTGCATTTAGGAATGTGGATTTTATAGCCTAGGCAATAAGTAGCCAGTGATTAGTTTTAACAGGGGCATATCAAGGGTAAGGGTTTCCTTCAAAGAAGAATATAGTTGACATTTATTATTTTTTGGCTACCTAGAAGCCAACCACCATTGCTATTCTGGGAGAATTCCCTATTATGTGGTACTATTTGGAGGCTGAATTTTGCCACCTCCCACCTCCTTTGTAGTATAACTCTCCTGGGTCATGCACAGAGATATTGCTCCATTCTCTGAAAACTTGGGATAAACCAACATCTGTCCTCTGGGTTTTACCATTTATTTCAAGTGCTTATCAGGTTATTTATTTATGTATCTTTAAACAAATCCTGTTGCCAATAGTTAGTTTTTTCTCTCCTTGTATATACTACTCAAAGATGTTATCTATCAGAAAGGGAGGGAGAAAAAGGAGGAATTGATTAAGGGACACAAAAATCAACTATATTGTATACTGATAAATTAAAAACAAAAATAAAAACCAAATCTCTGTTTCTCTTTCTCTAGTGTATATGCAATTATTTGCATATTTTTGCAAATGTTTTGAAAAGTAAATTGGATCTTACTATATATATTTTGTGCCATAGGTTTTGTATGGAATCAATACACATCTATCTTCCTTATATTACAAAAGTACCACAAATTTTTTTTTTTACAGGTAAGGGGATCGCAATCCCCGGTATGGTGTGGTCTGCATCACGCTCAGCCAGGGAGCGCACTGGCCATCCCTATATAGGATCCGAACCCGCAGCCTCAGTGCTCCCAGTGCCGCGATCTCCCAAGTGAGCCACGGGGCCGGCCCTACCACAAATTTTTAACCATTTACATATTAATAAACAATGAAGTTATTTAAAATTTTTCGTTATTGTGAGCAATGCTTTGATGAATATTCCTGTATGTGTATCATTTTGCCTCTGTGTATTTCTAAGGGCTAGATGGCTAGAAATAAAACTGCCATGCCATAAAGACTCAACATTTCATTTGGTTAACATACTGCCTTCCCAAAAAGATGTACCAATTTACACTCCCCCATAACTTTCTGAGAATTTCTATTTTCTACACTCAGTTAATGTTTAACCATTTTAATTTTTAATTTTGGTTAATATCTTTGCTAAAAATGACATCTTGTGGTTTTTTAAACTTGTATTTTCTTAAATATTAGTGAGGCTGAACATCTTTTCAAACATTTCTGTATTTATTTTTCTATAAATTATATGTCCACATACCTCTTTTACTGATGTTTTCTCCTTTTAAAATTTAACTTATAAGAGTTCTTTCTGCATTATGTAATAGTATAATGTATTTGCAGATTTTTTCATAGGTCATGTGTCCTCTTCTTTTGTTCCAAGTAGTTATCTATTAATTTTTCCCTTTTTTAAATTTGTGTTTTGCATCTTGTTTAGGAAGACATTCTTTTCTTTCAGATTAAAAATATTTTTTTTAAATGTATTTTATTAATAATATGTTTGGTTTTTGCATTTGGCTTTTGAATCCAGGTAAAATTTATTTTTGTGTATGTTATTACTGAGAAATTTAACAAATTTTTTCAAGCATGTTACTGACTGTACACACACCATTTATTGGGTGTTCATATATTCACCATTGATTCAAATGCCTTTTTAACCTTACTGAAATACTGATTTTCTTTTATTGATCTATATTTAATAATTCTGTACTAATACCAATATGATTTAACTATTATACCTAGGAATGATGTGTTCTTGGGATTAGAAAAAAACTACATTGTCTTCACTCAATCTAATAATTTTACTTAGTAGTTTTAATTTTAATAGTAGTATTATTTTAATTTTTATGTAGGTAAAAGGCAATCAGTATAATATCAAATAATGTAAATAAAAACCCTGGAATGTTCAATGTGCATTGGAAATATTCATGTGAACTCATAATTTTGTCTAAAAACAGATTATATTTTCTAGCACTGTTCATGAAAGCAAGATTGAAGAAATGTTATTCCTAGCAATGAGCTCTTATAGCACCCTGAGTGTGATCTCTGAATATGGTCTCTAAATATATTTCCACCCTGACTGTGGCCTCTAAATATGGTTTTAAATAAAAAGTTTTCTTAGTGATATGGCAGTTTCCAGATGTGCAAAAAGGAATATAAAAGGTGAGCCAGGAAGATCTTGCTGTGCAAGAAAGCAAAGAAGCTTTCAAGAACTAATGAGGTCCCCAGAATAGTACAGGAATCAGCCTGCAGGACTCTCTAGGCCAGAGGTGGGACAATTTTACTGTTGAAAGAATAATGGCTGTAATTGACTGAAACAGATGGATGCATAATAATGCTAGAAAAGATAAAACACAACAAAACAAAAACTTTATTTGCTACCAGTGGAGATGACTACTACACTAATTCCTTAACATATACCTTGATAATTAAGAAGAAAATATTAAATATTTATTCTTTCATTCCTATTGGAAATGCATCTCAGAGTAGCCAAATTGCCTTAATTAAAAAGATTTTTTTTTTCTAGAAGAATGGTAACTGGATATGGAATAAACAATATAATTAGAAAAATAACTCTTTTTGCAATCCATAGTGAAGTGATTGATTCAGGCAAAGATCATCAGTGTATTCTAAACTATTAGGTAAGAGTTTGCTGGGGATTTCAATATTCACATGGTGACAAAGTACCACTCTACAGATTACTTTATGGTTCCAAAGGGAAAAAAGCGTATAACTCAACAATGGTGGGATAGGAACTCTCCACCTAAACACAGTGATCAGCCATAGCAACACTAGTAGTGGACAACCAGATGTTTTGTACCTCTAAGTGTAATGCCATAAGCAGAACTAGCACCATCTATGAAACATTTTTGTCAAAAATGTTAAACCTGAATCTAATCAAGCTTTTACGTCTCACTTAAATTTTTTAGAAAATACAGAGCAGAAAGAGGAAAATGCTAAGCAAGACCATGAGGAAACAATCA
The DNA here is from genome assembly GCF_000696425.1 of Galeopterus variegatus. NCBI lineage: Eukaryota > Metazoa > Chordata > Mammalia > Dermoptera > Cynocephalidae > Galeopterus > Galeopterus variegatus. The sequence continues at coordinate 124,467 of NW_007726551.1, forward strand.
GAAAAATCAAAACCATGGTTCATCTTATAGGACAACTGACATAACTGTCTTGTTCTGTTCAACAGTTCAATGATGAGAAGAAAAAGTACGTGTACGTGCGTGCTCATGTGTGCATGTGTGTGTGTGTGGCGGAAGTGGCAGGGGGAGGGGTGTTATTATTCTATATAAAAAAACATAAAAGAGGGCCGGCCCAGTGGCACACTGGAGAGTGCACCGAGGGTTCAGATCCCATGTGGAGACCGGTTCCCGCTCACTAGCTGAGCGCGGTGCGGGCGCAGAACCGAGGGTTGCGATCCCGTTGCCGGTCAGTAAAAAAGACAAAAAGGAAAAAAAAAGAAAATCTATCCCAAGGAAATATCCTAAAATAGGAAAAATAACCTGAGTTACAAAGTTGTTCATTAAAAGTATTTATAACAGCAAAAAATTAGAAGCTAAACATCACTTCCCATTAATTGTAACAATTTCCACCTCATCCATTTCGCTCATTTACTTTGACCGCCTAACCTCTGTAGGCCTTCAGGTTTGTGAGTTCTGTAATAATGATAAAAGTGATGGTTTTTTAAAAAAGAATTCATTGGTTAGCAGACCTTAATCCTGCTGAACTTTTTTGTGACTCTAGTATTGGAAGAAACGTTCCATATCTTAATCTGGGCAGCGGCTCCCAAGGTTTTGAGAAAATGAACAGTAAAAGCCATTTTAGGACAATTTAGGAAATTTGAATAGGAACTGAATAATATAATTATTATTAACTTTGTTAGATATTAACTTTTACGATGATTATGTAGAAAAATGTTATTTTCAGTAATGCATATTTATTTTTTATTTTATTTATTTATTTATTTTTTGTCTTTTGACTTTTTCCGTGTCCGGCAACGGATCTCAGTGTTGCCCCCGTACCGGACCGGGGACCGGCAACGGGATTGCAACCCTCGGCGTTGCTCCCGCGCCTTGCTCAGCCAGTGAGCGGGAACCGGTCCGTATGTGGTATCCGAACCCTCAGGCGGGAGCGCCGCCGCGCTTCCCAAGCGGCGCACTATCCAGTGCGCCACCGGGCCGGCCCTCAGTAATGCATATTTAAATTCTTAGGATAGGAATGTCATGATGTCCTTAATTTACTTTAATGTATTATAGCAACCTAGCAAATAAATAAATAAACAAACAAACCAAATATTGTTAAGTCTGAGTGTTAATCTATGGCTGTTTATTTCAAAAAGATGTGTATGTATATGTTTACTTTTCTGTGCGTTTGAAAATTTTTGTAATAAAAAGTTGAATAAGTAAAAAATGTATATAAAATGCATATTGAGTAAATATATATTTATTTAAAAAATCAAATAAAAAGGTGCTAGGAGATTTAATTAGGGGCTTATTTTATATATATGCTTTTTATATTGTGTCTTCCTGTCTTATCATATGTCTCTCCATTTATTCAGAATATTGAAGAAATAGTCTTCAATACTTACATGGTTTTCTTTAAACAAGACTTGAATATTTCCTATTAGATGTTTTTCTAAGTATCTTAAGTATTTAGTTGCTCTAGTCTAATAGCAATTGCTATTTGAATAGAAAAGCAATGGCCTATTGGGAAGTTGATCTTTTTTCTGGCTGTTTTGCTCGACTCTCTTCAGTGTTAGTAAATACTTTAAAAATTTTATCTTTTCCTTTCCAATAATCATTTTTAATTGTAAAACATAATGTGCATACAAAGATATGCATACAAAGATATGCATAAAATGTAAATATAAAGTGTACTACAATTTTATTAGGCAATTACGAATGTAACCATCTCACAAGTAAAATAAAAAAAAACCCTTGAAAATTGCCCGTACCCAAAACCCACCTTGTGTCCTTTCTATATCATGTTTTGACTGACATATTATTCGTTCTGAAATATAATTTTCTAGGTCATAATTTTTTGCAACATATTTGATATTTTGAATTTTTATTCATGAAATTCAGAATAAAAAACATCAAAAAAATTTCCTCCCTTGTTTCACTTATTTATTAGTTCCACCTGGTGGAAATGTATTACACTAATCTAGAATTTTTTGGTAACAGTTCTACAATTTTTTCTGTGTATATGTGTATATATGTATGCAAATTGCTATGGTTTGAGTGTTTGTTCCTCCAAAGCCTGTGTTGGAACTTAATCCCCAATATGGTATTTGAAAGGTGGGGCCAGTAAGAGGTGATTGGATCATGAGGACTATGAATGGATTAATCCACTCATGTGTTAATGGTTAATGATAAATGGGTTGTCACAGGAGTGGCACTTGTGGATTTATAAGGAGAGCAAGTGGGCATGTTGGCGTTCACTCTTGCTTAGCCTTTGCTGTGTGATACTCTGAGTTGCCACAGGACTTTGTAGAGTCCCCACCAATAAGAAGGCCCTCACCAGATGCACCCCTCGACCTTGGACTTCCTAGCCTCCAAAATTGTAAGAAATAAACCTCTTTTCTTTTTAAATTACCCAATTTCATGTATTCTGTTAGCAACAGAAAATGGACTAATACACATATATACACATATACATATACATAGCGAAAAAATATAAGTATAAGCAATTAAGTATAAGTATCAGGTGTTTATAAGGTAATTTCACAAGTTATTTGTTCCCTACATACGTTTTCAAGTTTTGGTATTAACTAGGTGTCTTATTTTTAAAGTCTTCCTGTGAAAGGTGGCTATTCAGGTATTTTTCAATTCAATGTAAAAAGTCTCAAATATACACGATTTGAGTATAATTCTCAAATATTTGGCATTCTTAAAAGTTGTATTTGCCTAGGACACAGGTATTTTAAAGTTAAAATTTTGTTTTTCATTAGCCATTTCCCAAACTAAATCACAGTAAACCACCCACTGTTAGAACAAGGTCATCTGCATTAATCAGATTTAAATGGGAGGCAGAGCTGAGACACATCTTGTGAATTGTGAAAAGGCTTTGTAATCAAGATGTAAACACTAAATTCTATAGAACTTCTTAAAAACACTAAAAATCATTATTTTGATTTCCTCCTTTCCAATATTCTCATCAAGATGCAAATATGTGATACTTAGTATTTTCTAATTATGATTTATTAACCAACTGTTAAAAAGCAGCTAGATTTTAGGAGTTTGCAGATAGATATTAGTCAATCTTGTTTCTGCAATGCTCAAAGTAAAAAAGGAAACTGGAAGGCAATAAAGACGTGCTTCCAAAATTCTAAGGAAATAATTATTTTCAACCCAGAATACTATAAAACAATTGAAAAATAACTAAAGTAGGAGGATAGAATAAAAATACATGAAGATATACAAGATCTCAAAAAAATGAAAGATATAAAGCCTTCACGGGTAAAGAAAGCAGCAAGAAAAAAATGATGGCTCATGAAAAGCTAGACAGAGCAGTGTTGAGAATTCACTCTTCATCTATGTGGAAAGTAAGAGCAGGCATATGCTATTGGTTTATCTAGAGGTCCAAAAGAGGTTGTTTCAGAATGCATTGCTTGCCAAAGATGTTTTTTTCTCCACCAAAATATCCCTCTGAGGAAGAGATTGAGCTAGCCCAAAGCTCTCCTCCATGAATGGGAAAAGTTCATTAAAATCTGACTTATTATTTGAATGTTGTATTTAACTGTATAGTATATCCATGTTTATTTCAATAAAAAAGCTTAAAATTATTCATTTGCTGCCAGGTAAAAATGACATTTTATAAAGATGTGGGTTTGCCTTATGGCTTTGAGAACCCACCCCGAAATATCAATCCATGCCAGGTATGCATTCTCCAATTTCTGATAGCACCATTATCATTGCCCAAAACGACAATAACCAACACTTATTGAATATTTAATATATTCAAGACACTGTTCCAAACTCATTAAATATATTAACTTATCGCACCCTAGGAGTGATGAATAGGATGATTCGATTTTTATTTATATTGTGGGTATGGAGCATTGTCCTTACATACTGGAAATTTGCACAAATAAACTGTAATTATAAGACATCTTGAGGACTTTTTATTTTTTCACATTTATTAATTCTGGCCTTGGCCCCTACCCTGAAAAAGAGGACTTGTGCTGTTTAAAACAATTCAAACTGCTGAATGCCAGCAAAATTCTGGGATAGATACATGTACAAATTAATTATTATGTGGTGATTTTTGAGTTAAGAGTTCTTACCAACTTTGTATCTGTTGATCTTTACCAAAAATTTAATTTCTGTTACTCATATGTAGATCGTTTGATTAGGTATAAATTTAGTAACTAAATACTGACATTTGGTTAATTTCTGCCTCTTTGTTACTTTGTAATGGTTCTAATTTATTTTCTTTTATTAGATTTTGAGTAAAATGGATTGGATGGGGAAGGTTGGAGACAAGTTAAACCTAATGTGATTGAAATAATGTTCAATAATTGAGGTCTGCCACAGAAAGAAGTGTACATCTAATGGAATTAAATGATTTAACCAAATGAATTTTACTGTAAGTGGCAAAAACTTTGCTACCTAAAAGCATTAACTTGCTTGCCTACTGCAGGTTTATTCCAGTTTGCACACAGCTCTTTATTCAGGGTCAATGGCTAAATATGCCTTGCTAGCAGAAAAGTGGTTTTCTTTCTAACTGAGCCTTTGAAAGATATCCTCAAGAGATGGTAAATGAGTGAGTGGTTGGATCGACTATTTTTGTATGTGCGTAAAAACGTTTTTTAGAGCTGGTTTAATATAGCAAAAATCTGAGTCAAGGTCGTAGATTATAGCAGAGAAAGTATGCCAAAGAAAGTAACAGTTTGTTACTTAAATGAGCACTTTCATCTCCTTAAAGTCAATAAAATGCATTGTATACTTTTATTTTGATTTCAGTACTTAAACAATTGTTTATGTCTCTGATATCCAAAAAGCCTCCTTATAAAGCCCTAAGCATTTGATACTGGTATTCATGGTGAATTTTGTGTTGGAACAGAGCCCAATATGAGTTTTTGGTAGGTCATGCCAGATTTGAATATGTTTTTCCTTGATTTTAATGGATTTCTTACAATGATGAATTTTGAAGAGACATTCATAACATGGAGATGTCAAATAAGAATTAGGCATTAAGGATTAAGTAAGAGAATCTGACACATGGTAAGTGGTCACTAAATTTACCAAGTTTTAGGTAATGATTAAAGCATTGACGATTCTGCAGTGAACAAACAGGCAAAATGTCCCAAGCTCTTGAAGCTTGAATTCTGGTAGAGAGAGACAGATGATAAACCAAAAAGTAAAATATATCATATGTCAAATGCTGTATGTGTCATGGAGAAAATAAACCAAGAAGAAAAATATGAAGTTTTGGGAGTTATGTAATTTGAAATTTTATTTTATTTTATTATTTTTCAATTTTATTTATATTTATTTTTGCGGGGTGCGGTGTGTTGTTTTAATACATGCAGATACTGCACAATGATTCACTTGGGGTAGACAGCATAGTTTTGTACCTGTGAGTCCACTGCTTCTTCTCCCCCCAACTCCCACTCCCTTACAGGCCTCTGGTAACCATTATTCTACTCTCTACTTCTATGAGAACCAGTTTTTTTTTTTTTTTTTTAAGATTTCACATGTGAATGAGATCATAAGGTATTTGTCTTTCTGTGTGCCTGACTACTTCACTTAACATGATCGTTTCCAGTTCCATCCATGTTGCTGCAAATGATAGTATATCATTTCTTTTCATAGCTGAATAGTATTCCATTGTGTACCTATACTACAATTTCTTTATGCATTCATCCATTAATGGATATTTAGGTTGATTCCGCCTCTTGGCTATTGTGAATAGCATTGTGATGAACATGGGAGATCAGGTGTCTTTTTGATATATTGATTTCATTTCCTTTGGATGTATAGCCAATAGTGGATATATACTTACTGGGTTGTAAGGTGGATCTATTTTTAGTTTTCTGAGGAACGTCCATACTGTTTTCCGTAATGGCTGTACCAATTTACATTCCCACGAACAATGTAGGAAGATTCCCTTTCCTCTGCATCATCACGAGCATTTGTTATTTTCTGTCTTGTTGCTAATAGCCATTCTAACTGGGGTGAGATGATATCTCTTTGCGGTTTTCATTTGCATTTGCCTGAAGACTAGTGATGTTGAGCAATTTTTCTTGTGGTTGTTAGCCATTTGTATGTTTTCCTTATTTTATTTTATTTTAATTTACCAATATACAATATAGTTGATTTTTGTGTCCCTTTATCAATTCCTCCTTTTCCTCCCTCCCTATCCGCCCTTCCCCCATTAACATCATATCTGTTCACGTCTTAACAAAATCAAGGAGTTGTTGTGATTGTTGTGTCTTCTTGCCGCCCCGCCCCCCATTCATTTGCTTATTTACTTGTTTATTTTTATTAGCTCTCACAAATAAGTGAAAACTTGTGGTATTTCTCTTTCTGTGTCTGGCTTATTTCACTTAATATAATTTTCTCTAAGTCCAGCCATGTTGCTGCAAACAGTAGTATTTCATTTTTTTTTTTGTAACAGAGTAGTAGTCCATTGTGTAGATATATCACATTTTCCTTATCCACTAATCTGATGATGGGCATTTAGGGTGGTTCCAACTCTTGGCTATCATAAATAGTGCTGCAATAAACATGGGAGTGCAGGTATCTCTTTGACATGATGATTTCCATTCCTCTGAGTATATTCCCAGCAGTGGAATAGCTGGGTCATATGGTAGACCTATCTGTAGTTGTTTGAGGAACCTCCATACTATTTTCCATAACAGCTGCACCATTTTACAGTCCCACCAACAGTACAGGAGGATTCCTTTTTCTCCACAGCCAGCATTTGTCATTCTCAGTCTTTTGGATATTAGCCATCCTAACTGGAGTGAGATGGTATCTCAAAATGGTTTTGATTTGTATTTCCCAAAAGCTGAGTGATGTTAAGCATTTTTTCATGTGTCTGTTGGCCATTTGCATATCTTCCTTTGAGAAATGCCTATTCAGCTCCTTTGCCTGTTTTTTAATTGGGTTGGTTTTTTTTTACTGTGAAGTTGAATTACTTGTATATTCCAGATATTAATCCTTTGTTGGATGTATAGTTTGCAAATATTTTCTCCCACAATGTAAATTGTCTTTTTGCTCTGTTAATTGTTTCTTCTGCTGTACAGAAAAGCTTTTTAGTTTGATATAATCCCATTTGTTTATTGTTCTTTTTGTCGCCCGTGCTTTTGGGATCATATTCATAAAGTCTTTGCCCAGTCCTACTTCCTGAAGAGTTTCCTTATGTTTTCTTTTAGGACTTTTAAGTTTCATGTCTTATATTTAAGTCTTTAATCCATTTCAAGTTGATTTTGGTATATGGTGAGAGGTATGGGTCTAGTTTCATTCTTCTGCATATGGATGTCCAGTTTCCCCTGCACCATTTATGGAAGAGGCAGTCTTTTCCCCAGTGTATGCTCTTGTTGCCTTTGGCAAAAATCAGTTGGCTGTAAGTATGTGGATTGATTTCTGGGATCTCTAATCAGTTTCATTGGTCAGAGTGTTTGTTTTTATGCCAGTATCATGATGTGTGGGTTACAACAGCTTTGTTTTATAATGTGAAGTCAGGCAGTATAAATGCCTGGGGATTTATTGTTTTTGCTCGGGATTGCTTTGGGTATTTGTGGTCTTTTGTTGTTACATAAGAATGTCAGGATAGTTTTTTCTATTTGCATGGAGAATGTTATTGGTATTTCGATGGGGATTGCATCAAATCTGTAGATCACTTTGGGTAACATGGACATTTTCACGTTAATTCTTCCAATATTACGCATGGAATGTCTTTCCTTCTTTTTTGTGTCGTCTTTAATTTACTTCAGCAGTGATTTGTAGTTTTCATTGTAGAGATCTTTCACCTCCTTGGTTAAATTTACTCCTAGGTGTTTTATGGTTTTTGGTGGCTATCATACATGGGCTTGCTTTCCCGATTTCTTATTCTGCTAATTCACTGTCTGAGTATAAAAATGCTACTGATTTTTATGTTGATTTTTATTCTGCAAATTTACTTAAATCATTTATCAGCCCTAAGAGTTTTTTGATAGAGTCTTTAGGTTTTTCTATATGTAAGATCATGTCATCTGCAAACAGGGACAGTTTGAATTTGTCTTTTCCAATTTGGATGCTCTTCATTTCTTTCTCTTGCATGATCACTCTGACTAGTACTTCCAATGCTATGTTAAATAGGAGTGGTGATAGTGGGCATCCTTGTCTTGTTCTTGTTTTAAGGGAAAGGCTTTCAGCTTTTCCCATTCAGAATGATATTGGTGGTGGGTTTGTCATATATGGCTTTAATTCTGTTGAAATACTTTCCTTCTATGGCTAATTTGCTGAGAGAGTCTTTATCCTGAAAAAGGATGTTGAATTTTGTCAAATGCTTTTTCTGCATCGATTGAAATAATCATATGGTTTTTGTCTTTGATTTTGTTGATGTGGTGTATCACCTTTGTTGACTTGTGTATGTTGAATCATCCTTGCATCCCTAGGATGAATCCCACTTAATCATGGTGTGTTGCTTTGCATTGCTTTGCCCCCCACGGATTTGTCACCCCACTTCCCCTGGGTGATGGAGATGCAAAGGATTACTCAAAGCCTATCTCTTCTGAGCACTGAGAGGCCCCAGCAACAGTGGTGTATAATTTTTTGATGTGTGGCTGTATTCTGTTTGCTAATATTTTCTTGAGGATTTTTGTGTCTATGATCATGAGAAATATCAGCCTATCATTTTCTTTCTTTGTTGTATCTTTGTTTTAGGTGTCAGAATGATTCTGGCCTCATAGAATGAGTTTGGGAGAATGGCCTCTGTTTTGATTTTTTGGTATAGTTTGAAGAGAATTAGTATTACTTCCTCTTTAAAGGTTTAGTAGGATTCTGTAAGGAATCCATCTGGTCATAGGCTTTTTCTTTGTTGGGAGATTGCTGATTACTGCTTCATTCTTATTGCTTGTTATTGGTCTGTATAGGTTTTCTATGTCTTCTTGGTTTAGTCTTGGTAGTTTATATTTGTCCACAATTTATCCATTTCCTCCAGGTTTTCAAATTTGTTGGCATATAGTCTTTTAAAATAGTCTGTAATGATTCTTCATATTTCTGTGGTATCAGTTGTAATGTTTCCTTTTTCATTTCTGATTTTTGTTATTTGGGTCTTTTCTCTTTTTAGTTAGCCTTGCTAATAGTTTGTCTATTTCTTTTATCTTCTCAAAAAACCTACATTTTGTTTCACTGATCTCTTGTATCATTTTTTGTGTCTTGATTTAATTTAGCTCTGCTCTGATCTTATTTCTTTCTTTCCATTTACTAATTTTGGGATTGGATTGTTCTCATTTTTCTATTCTTTGATGTGTAGAGTTAGGTTGTTTATTTGAAACCTTTCTATTCTTTTGATGTAAGCATAACAATAAACTTCCCTGTTAGTGCTGCTTTTGCTGTATCCCACAGGTTTTGTTATGATGTGTCTTTGTTTTCATTAGTTTCAAGAAATTTTTTTTTTCCTTTTTGTCTTTTTTCGTGTCCGGCAACGGATCGCAACCCTCAGTGTCGCGCCCGTACCAGACCGGGACCAGCAACGGGATTGCAACCCTCAGTGTTGCACCCACACCTCGCTCAGCCAGTGAGCGGGAACCGGTCTGTATGTGGGATCCGAACCCTTGGTGGGAGCGCCGCCGCGCTCCCAAGCGGCGCACTGTAGCAGTGCGCCACCGGGCCGGCCCCAGTTTCAAGAATTTTTTTGATTTCCTGTTTAATATCTTCTTGGACTCATATGTCATTCAGGAGCATGTTGTTTAGTTTCCACGTATTTGTATAGTTTCCAGAGTTTGTTTGCTATTGATTTTAATTCTTAATCCATTGTGGTCTGAAAAGATACTTAAAATGATTTCACTTTTTAAAATTCCTTGAGACTTGACTCATGACCTAACATGTTGTCTACCTTGGAGAATTTTCCATGTGCGGATGAGAAGAATGTATGTTCTGTGTTTGTTGGATGAACTGTGATGTAGATGTCTGCCAAGTCCAATTGGTTTAAAACATAGTTTAAATCCTGTGTTTCTCTGTTGATTTGTTGCCTAGGTGATTTTCCAATGCTGAGAGAAGTGTGTTCAGGTCCCCAGCTATTATTGTTTTAGATCTGTCTTTTTCTTTAGTTCTAATAGTGTTTGCTTTATATATCTGGGTGCTCCAGTGTTGGGTGCATATATATTTACAACTGCTATGTCTTCATGCTGGATAGGTCCCTTTATCATTATATACTGGACTTCTTTGTCTCTTTTTTGTGTTTTTTGGTTTAAAGTCTATTTTATCCCATATAAGTGTAGCTAGTCCTGCTTGTTTTTGGTTTCTATTTGCTTGGCATACCTTTTAGTCTGTGTGTATCTTTACAGGTAAGGTTAATGTTTTGTAGATAGCATATTATTGGGTCTAGTTTTTTTTTTTTTCCTTTTTGTCTTTTTTCGTGATCGGCAATGGGATCGCATCCCTCGGTGTCGCACCTGCACCACGCTCAACCAGTGAGTGGACTGGTCTCTATATGGGATCTGAACCCTCGGCGGGAGCACCGCCGCACTCCCAAGCGCTGCACTCTACCGAGTGTGCCACTGGGCAAGCCCTTGGGTCTAGTTTTTTTTTTTTTCCTTTTTGTTTTTTTTCGTGGTCGGCAATGGGATCGCATCCCTCGGTGTCGCACCTGCACCACGCTCAACCAGTGAGTGGACTGGTCTCTATATGGGATCTGAACCCTCGGCGGGAGCACCGCCGCACTCCCAAGCGCTGCACTCTACCGAGTGTGCCACTGGGCAAGCCCTTGGGTCTAGTTTTTTAATCCAATTGGTCAGTCTGTGTCTTTTGAGTGGGGAACTTAATCTATTTACATCTAGGATTATTATTGAAAGGTACTGTTTTGCTCCTGACATTTACTCTTCTTATGGTTGATACAAATATTTTTTGTTACTTTCTTTCCTTTTTATTGTTTCTCTTTGGTGTTTGTTGGTTTTTTGAGGTGCCATTGTATGGTTTCTTTCTCTTCCTCATTTGCATATCTGTTCTACCAGTGGTGTTCTTTCTCATGTATTAATGGTGGTGATTATTGTTTTCTGGGTACTATGTGTAGGACTCCCTTAAGGATTTCTTGTAGAGCTGGTCACATGGTGGTGAACTGCTATAGCTTTTGTTTGCTGGGTAATACACTATTTTCCCTTCATTTCTGAAGCATAGCCATGCATGTTATAATACTCTTTTTTTGGCAATATTTTTTCTTTTAGTACTTTGAATATATCATCCCCTTCTCTTCTGGCCTGTAGGGTTTCTGCTAAGAAGTGTGCAGTTAGTCTGATGTGGACTCCCATATGGGTGACTTGATGCTTTTCTCTTGCTGTTTTCAGGATTCTGTCTTTGTCTTTGACTTTGGCAGTTTGACTAAAATGTGTCTAAGAGAGGACCTTTTTGTATCAAACCTCTTTGGGGATCTTTGAGCCTCTTGGATCTGGAAGTCCATATCTCTATGAACACCTGGGAAGTTTTCTGCTATTATTTTATTGAATATGTTTTCAATGCTTTCTCCTTTCTCCTCCATTTCTGGAACACTCATGATTTGGATGTTTGTGCACTTAAGGTGATCTGCTAGCTTTCTTAGATTTTCTTTGTTTTTTATTTATTTATTTATTTATTTATTTATTTATTTATTTATTTATTTATTTATTTATTTATTTATTTATTTATTTATTTATTTATTTATTTATTTATTTATTTATTTATTTATTTATTTATTTATTTATTTATTTATTTATTTATTTATTTATTTATTTATTTATTTATTTATTTATTTATTTATTTATTTATTTATTTATTTATTTATTTATTTATTTATTTATTTATTTATTTATTTATTTATTTATTTATTTATTTATTTATTTATTTATTTATTTATTTATTTATTTATTTATTTATTTATTTATTTATTTATTTATTTATTTATTTATTTATTTATTTATTTATTTATTTATTTATTTATTTATTTATTTATTTATTTATTTATTTATTTATTTATTTATTTATTTATTTATTTATTTATTTATTTATTTATTTATTTATT
>NW_007726551.1:136555-145922 GCF_000696425.1 Galeopterus variegatus
AAGCGGCGCACTTATCCAGTGCGCCACCGGGCCGGCCCCATTTTTCTTTGTTTTTTAAAAATTCTTTTTACTGTTCTTTGTTTTTTGTCTGCTTGGGTTATTTCAAAAGATTTTTTTTTTTTTTTTTTGTCTTTTTTCTGTGTCCGGCAACGGATCGCAACCCTCAGTGTCGCCCCCGTACCAGACCGGGATCGGCAACGGGATCGCAACCCTCAGTGTTGCCCCCGCGCCTCGCTCAGCCAGTGAGCGGGAACCGGTCTGTATGTGGGATCCGAACCCTCGGGCGGGAGCGCCGCCGCGCTTCCCAAGCGGCGCACTATCCAGTGCGCCACCGGGCCGGCCCCCAAAAGATTGTTTTTAAGATCAGAAATTATTTCTTCCACTTCCTCTAGCCTGTTGCTTACACTCCCAATTGTAGCATTTATTTCACTTAATGAGACTTTTAGCTCAATGAGTTCTGCTACGTTCTATTTTATGGTATTTATCTCTTTGCAAATTTCCTCCTTCATGTCCTAGATTGATTTTCTCACTTCATTGTGTTGTAACTGAATCTTCTTGTTTTTACAGAGTTTCTTTAATATTTTTACCCAGAATTCCGTTTCAAATATATCAAAGATTTACTGTTTTATAGGGTTTATTATTTGAGAATTATAGTGTTCCTTTGGTGGTGTCATACTTTCTTGTTGTTTCATATTTTTCTGTGGTGTCTTTTGAGGAGAGAGACTCCCTCCTGTAGATATGTTATATATTACCCATTTTGTGGGGTGTTTTTGTTTTGGTTCTGGCCATATGCAGTTCTGGATAGACTCAATATTTCTAGGGGATGCTAGCAGATAAGTTTGTGGCTGGGGCTGGATGTGTGGCTGGGTTCACACAGGTAGGTGAGGGCTGTGTACACAGCTGGGATGGTTGTGACTGTATAGGTGGCTGGATGGTTAGGCCAGTGTGTGTGTGGGGGGCCATGTAGGTGGGGTCATTTGGGTGGCTGTGATGTTTGAGACCACACAGATGGCTGGATGCCTATGGCTGTGCTGGCCATCGGTGTGGCTGGGACTATATTGATAACTTGATGGCTGGGCCTACATGAATGGGTGAGGCCACACAGGCAGCCACATTGCAGAGTCTACTCCAGCAGGTGGGACTGCATGGGTGGCTGGGCAGTTGAGGTCATGTGGGCTGCTGGGGCCATGCAGGCAGCTGAAAGGCTGGAGCTATGCAGGTGCTGGTTGCTGTGCAGGCAATGTGGGTCTCATTGTGGGCTGTGCTACACAGGTGAAGTCCTGTGCAGCGAGAAGGGCCACAGCTCTGGGACTAGGCAACAGCACAGGCAACCATGGTGGTGGTGGGAGCAGGCTTGGGGAGGAGCAGGAGAAGGGTTACCACTGGAAAGTACTCGCAGCCAAGCAGATTCTTTCCACCAGAAGGGAGAATTCCTTCTGGCTGATCCTGGCTTGGGAGATATGGCAGCAGCTGAATCCACATGCCTCTTTCTTCTCTTTACCACCTTGCTTGGTTTTTGTCCTCCACAGGGTCCTCACCAGGCTCCCACTGCCCTCCTACCTCTCTGTCTGATGCTCTCCCCCATATTTAGCTGTCCTTTCCTTGCTCAGGTCCCTTTCTATGGGAGGATAGTACATTGGGTACCTTTAGTCCACCATGTTATCCCACCTCTTAATGTCCTTTTTGATTTCTTCTTTGACCTATTTGTTGTTTAGAAACATATTATTTAATTTCCATGTATTCGTATGGTTTTTGGTGTCCCTTTTGTTGTTGATTTATAGTTTTATGACACTGTGGGCAGACAAGGTAATTGACACAATTTCAGTTTTTAAAAATTTGTTGAATCTTGTTATGTGACCTAACATACAGTTTATTTTAGAGAATGTTTCATGTGCTGCTGAGAAGAATGTGTATTCTACAGCTTTTTGATGAAATGTTCTATATACATCTGTTAAGTACCAATAGGCATAGCATAGAGATTAATTCTGATGTTTTCTGGTTAATTTTCTGCCTGGATGATCTGTTTTTTGGTAAAATTGGAGTGTTAAAGTCCCCAACTATTATTGTCTATTTCTCTCCTTAGGTCTGATAGTAATTGCTTTATACAACTGGGTGCTCCAGAGTTGGGTGTGTAAATTTTTAGAATTGTTATATCCTTGTGTTGAATTGATCCCTTTATCATTATATGACCTTTCTTATATTTTTAACTTTCTTTGGCTTGAAGTATGTTTTAAAGTCTTCTGCTCTGTTTTTTTTTTTTTAAGTCTGCTCACTTTTTGGTTTCCATTTGTATGAAATATCCTCTTCCATCCCTTCACTTTCAGATCATGTGTGTCTTTAGAGGTGAAGTGAGTTTCTTGCAGGCAGCATATTGTTCATTCTTGTTTTATAATCCATACAGCCACTCTGTGTCTTTTAATTTGGGCATTTAATTTGTTTACATTTAAAGTTATTATTGGTATATAGGGACTAGGGACTTGTTACTGCCATTTTGTTCCTTTTTTCTGGTTGCTTTGTTGATTCTTTTTTACTTTTTCCCAATCTTACTGTCTTCCTTTGTGACTGAATGGTTTTCTCTAGCAGTGTATTTTGATTTCTCACTATTTGTTTTTAGTATGTCTTATAAGTTTTTGTGTTATGGTTGTTACCATGAGACTTACAAAAAACATGCTATAGTTATAACAGATTATTTCAGACTAATAACCTCTTAGCTTTGATATCTAAGAAAAAAAAAACCAGCTCTATTCTTTGCTGTCATTCTTCCCACATTTTTGTCAATTGGTTGTTTCATGTTACATCTTTTAACATTGCCTATCTCTTATATGGTTGTTATATTTGTTGATGTCTTGTTAGATTTGTCCTTCAGTCTTCATACTAAAGATGTAAGTGGTTTATTCCACCCTGCCCTCTTATGATATGGGAGTTTTCTGAGGTTGTCTGTGAACTTACTTTACTAAGGAATTAGGTAGCTGTATTAGTCCATTTCTGTTGCTTATAACAAAATACATGAAACTGGGTGATTTATGAAGAAAACAAAATTTAGTTTGTTTTCTAGTTTCTGAGGCTTCTAGTTTCTGAGGCTGAGAAGTCCAAAGTCCAGGGAACACATCTGGTGAGAGACTTGGTGGTGGCAAGAGTAATGACAGAGTATCACATTGTGAAAATGGTGGAGCAGAGAGAAAAAGAGAGAGCCTAACCTCCTCATTCACTTTCTTTTTATAGCCCTCAGAACCACACCCATGACCACTATTTCTAATCCATTCATTATGGCATGGTCCTGCAATCTAATCTCCTCTTCAAAGCCCCACCTTCAATTACCATAATAGGATTTCCTACCCTCTTAACACTGTCACAGTGGGGGTCAAGTTTTGGGGGGACATTCAGTCTAAGGCAGTACCTTCAAATGTTTTCTTGCTGCTCCTTAGTGTTATCTTCTTTCAGATTGGAGAATTCCCTTTAGGATTACTTGTAATGCAGGCCTGGTGTTGATGAATTCCCTTAGCTTTTGCTGTCTTTGGAAGACTTTATCTCTCCTTCATATTTGAAGGTTAGTTTTGTTGGAAACAGAATTCTTGTCTAACAGTTTTTTTTCAACATCCTGAATATATCACACCATTCTCTTCTGGTGTGTAGGGTTTCTACTGAGAAATCTGCTGAGAGATGTACTAGGGCTCCATTGAGTGTCATGTGTTTCTTTTCTCTTGCTGATTTCAGTATTGTGTTTTATCTCTGGTTTTTGATAATTTGATTATGATATGCCTTGGATCCAAGTGTTCCACCTTGGATTGAATTTGATTGGTGACCTCTGAGCTTCCTATACCTGGATGCTGTTATCTTTCTCCATAGTTGGGAAATTTTCAGCCCTTATTTTCTTGAATATGCCTTCCACATTTTTTCCTCTCCTTTGGGCATGCCAATTATGTGGAGATTATTTTGCTTGAGGGAATCACATATTTTCTATATTTCTTTTTCATTTTTTCTTATTCCTTTTTATTTGCTCCTCTGATTTGATAATTTTATCTGTTTTATCGTTAAGCTCACGGATTCTTTCCTCTGTTTGATCAAGTCTGCTGTTGAAGCTTTCTACTGAGATTTTCAGTTCAGATAATGTTTTCTTTATTTCTAGAATTTCTATTTTTAAAAAATTGATTCAGTTTCTTTGTCAAGTTTCTTATTCTGCTCCTTCCTGGATTGTTTTCCAGATATCACTTAATTTTCTATATGTATTTTCTTGTGACTCACTGAGTATCCTTAAGAGGTTTATTGTTAATTCTCTGTCAGGCATTTCATAAATTTGCTGTTACTCTGGGTCCATTGCTGGTGCTTCATTTGTTTCTTTTGTTGGTGTCATATTACTCTTTTCTTTCTTGATCCTTGTGTCTTTACTTTGATACCTGGGCATTTGAGGAGGATGCTTCCTGTCCTAGGTTTTATAGGTGTTCTTTAGTGGTGTTAGAGCTTTGCTGGTTAATATGAGAGCTTTGTCTCTGGTCTGGGGTTTTGGCTAATTCCAAATTTGGGGGAACTTCCTGTGGGGACAAGTACTCATGCTCTGTGGTTGCACTAAATTGTTGCTTTGCTGCTAATTCTCTGGGGAAGGGTTTTTGTGTGGACTGGATTTTAATTGTTGGCCTTTTAATCTCTTTCAGGACTTGTGAGGTCAGATACACCTGGGCTGTGTGAAAATTCTGGCCCAGGACTGAGTCTTTCCAGCAAACTGCACCCCCTGCAGTTCTATCTATCTGACCAGTCTGCACTGGGTGGGTCTGTGCTAATTGTAAGGCAGACCAACTGCCCATGTTGAGCCCCAATATTCCCTAGGGAGACTGGAAAATTCCCAGCCTCCCTCCCACACTCCAAACGCTTTGCATGGGGTAGGCCAGGTGTGGGTTCCTTCAGCTGACTCACCAACCTCTGGGTGGTTCCTAGCTTTGGTTGTTTGGTTGTGGCCCCTTGCTCCTATGTGGGTCCATGGGAACCCTGTCAGTTTTCTTGCTGGCCTGGGGGCTGGCATGGTGCACTCTGAAGCCCCCTTCTCCCCTGCAGACTCCAGGCAACTTCACTCAAAGGGTTCAGCTGTGGTTTTTGCTGGCTTCTGCTTCACGTGTGCTGCAGCTTCCTCCTGCCTCTCACAGTACTGGCCTTGAAGTGGCTGGGGCTTGAAATGGTAGGAGCAGTTTCTTCCTTCTCTGGCCAGGGCTTCTCCTGCCTTTGTAAACTGTGTGGTCTTCCCTCCTCTTCCCTCGAGCTTCAGTAGTCCCAGGTTGGCAGCCTTTGCTTTTCAATAGTTGTAAATTTGTCAGTTGTAGGGAAGAGTGATGCTGGGGACCATCTATTCTGCCATCTTGATGATGTTACCAGCATGTGATGTGAAATTTTAAATAGAGTGTTTAGGAATGGCATCTGAGAATTTTCCATTTTAATAAAGACCTGAAGCAAGTGAGCGATTCTTGAAAATATCTGGGGGAAGAACATTCCTTGCATGAGAAATAGCAAGTGAAAATGTTGTGAGATGGGAGCTTGTGCAACTAGTTCCAGGAATAGCACTCTGGCTTATGTATTGGGAAATAGTCTATGGGAGAGATGGATATAGGCTGTTGAGGGATGATGGTGTTTCAGACTATCATAGGGAGAAGTATAGGGATATATTTTGAAAAAGAGTACCAGGAAGATTTGCTAGTGAATTGGATGTGATGTGAGAGAAAAAGCAAATCATGAGTTCGGTGTTTGGCTTAAGCCACCGAATGGTTAAAGCTGCCACTGATTGAGATAAAAAGATTCCAGAACAAGATTTGGGGAGGAGTACTAGGTGAGCAAGCTTAGATTGGCCTGTAGGTATTTGCCAGGAGAGAATGAGGGTGTGGAAATAAAGATGTTTTAGGAGAAGCGATCATAATTTGCAATGATGTAGAACCTTGAAAATACTTTAATTATTTGAGAGGTGGTAGGACATTCAGTGTGGTGTAAATACAGTGTTCATTAGGGTTTGGTAGACTATGGCCCACGGATAAAATCCAGCCAACTTTCTGCTTTTGTAAGGCCCATGGGCAATTAAAAATGGTTGAAAAAAACCAAAAGAAGAATAATATTTTGTGGCAGATGCATTATATGAGATTCACACTTCAGTGTCCATAAAGAAAGTTTGATTGAAATACAGCCATGCTCATTCATTTAGGTATAGTTTATGGTTATTTTTGCATTAAAATGGCAGAGTTAAGTAGTTGGGACAGAGAAAATATGACATGCAAAGGTGAACATATTTACTACCTGGCCCTTTACAGAAATAAGTTTGCTGACTCTTGGTGTATATAAAAGGAGTACGAGGAGTTAAAATGGAGTGTTTTTTGGAGGGTGGGTAGGCGGGGTACCGATTGTGAAGTACCTGTGTGTCTTACTAAGAAGTTGGGACTTAGTTTTGTAAGCAATAGAAAGCCATCAAAGGTGAAGATCTTCCTAAAATATCACAAATAATACAGAAAAAATCCTAGCCCAACTGAATTCCCAGATGGAGAAATAAACCCCGAGAGAGTGAATCGTTTTCCCAGAGCACCCCAGCACTTCAGTGTGAAGGCCAGGTGGGGACAAGAGGGTCTCAACTCCCAGGGCCACAGTTTTACTCCTGCTCACCATCTACTGTCAAATGTCTCTACGCAAGGAAGTTTCTCCAAAAATCTTATAGACTATTTATTTCTTGCTACAAAATATCAGGAGAAAGAATTACTTTGCTTTTAATGTTTTAACATAACCTACATATTTATTTTATAATCAATAAATAGTTGTTTAAGAAAAGAAACTTCATAAACTTTGAGTAAAATAAAAGTGAAAATTGAGCCATTATTTTAGTAAAGTTTGCTCTTGGCCAAAGCTGAATTAGGCTGGAATTTGGCACTTTTATCGGTTCTTATTGGAATATTCTCATTTGACTCATTCTCTCTTCATTCCACTTATTTCTCTTAAATTATGGGAAGAAAAGTGTTAGCAACAACTTATAATGCATTCTCTCATTATCGTTGTCGTTTCTTAAAATTAATGATTAAGAAATATCATTAATTCTAGATTCTGCTGAATGGAAGAGATTTTATTGGTTGACAAAGTATTCCAGGCAATGAGGCCAAAAAGAAGCCCTAGGATGGATTCTGTTATTGCCAAATCTATGGTTAAACAGTACATCTGGACTGGAAAACCCAACCATGGGGGAAAGGACTAGGAGGGGGCAGGTAATAAATTGAAACAGGGGGATATCATAGCAAACAGAGCTGGGACATGATCCCAGGTAAGAATGCAATAAGAGCAAGAAAAGAATGCCCTTAGCTATTTCTCTCAAGTCTGATGCTGGCTTCTGGAGGATGCTGGGAGAATGCTCTTGATCTATTTTCCCTTAAACAAGAGGAATTGGAGTCCACCTGGGTATCCTGAGACACAGCATTCCCTGATGAATCAACTCACTGACACATGGCTACAGCTATCGTTCAGCTCATTGTTTGCAGACTCTATTTACTATTTTTGTTATTTCTCAGTTGACCTGAGAGTAATAATAACAATGAATATTTTGGGCAGAGAATTCCAAACAGCAGAGCTTCAGCATTTTGTCTGGGCATAAATCATGGTGATACATTGCTGTAACAGCTACCTGAATATGATGGAAAGCCGATTGTTGCCATTTGCCACATACATTACAACTTGACTTGTCCCTTTGAGTATATCCACTGTGAATGTGGATGGAATGCATTTTTAAAAAGCGGAAATGGAACCTAGTGATTTAGTATTACCAGTAAGTCCCTTCTGGAGGTACGCAAATGATGTTTATGGAAAGCATTATTGTCCATTCAAATAGAACTGTATTTGAAGATGAAATATACCCAATTGAAAGCTTCATGGAACACACAATATTTTTCATTATAGAATGTTTTTTCAAATTGCACAAATCCTGTACATGCAAAATGACAAAAGCACATGTGGTAGCTTGATCAGCAATGGCCCTGCCACACCAGATGTTCTGTGGAGATTTTAGGAGATGACTTTGGGATTTTGAGTCTGTGAAATAATGTTCTGAGATGATTGTCACCATAAGGAAAAAGACTTGTTAGCTCAAACAGTAACCCTAGAGGGAGCTTTCTTCCAGGAGACTGGCAACAGAAGTCATTGTGAGGAGATAATAAAGCTATAAATAAATGAACTAATTGAATAATTATTCTATTGGAGCACCGTAATCATCTACAACACTGGGAGAGGGTTTGTACTTTCACCGAGGACTGATTATTGGATATTTTAGTAACTGCTAAATCTGACGTTTTAAAAGGCCAGTGGCCGAGAGTATTCAAAGGCCAGTCTGGGAAGGTACACTTATGGGAAAAGTAAACTAACCCTAAGCTATGGCAGGCTGTCACTGGAGAGTGAGGCTTTTATCACTGTTTTCTGATGTTCTAGGTATCACAAATACAGGATGAATTTGTCTTCCCTTTGTAGGTGGTTTGAATAGGACAGATGATGTCATACCTATTGGAGGTAGAGGGGTGATATTAGAAAATAATACATGGAAACCTGTGTCTGTAAATCCCATGCACTGATAGCTGGGATATGATTCTATCAAAAACCGGATGGTGTATAGAATGTCCTGAATAATAGCTCCTAAGTCATTGGGAATGTATGGTACGTGGGAAATTGTCATTTCTGTTGGGAAGGAATGAAGAATGACACTATAATTTTAACTAATTTCATGGTGAATTAAATGTTACTTTACTCCTTCTGTCACTGCTATATAGTGTAGCCAATGGCTTTGTAATTGATAGAATTACACAATGATTAGAAAAATATTTTGGGATGTTATTTTGAAGACCACAAATGATATGTATGGAAACCAAATGGCCAGAAACAACAGTGAATTTAGCCTTGTTTTAGAAATAATTACATACACAATTAAATGCCTCTATCAACACATAAAAATGGTTCAAATAACTATAGATGATAGAGGAAAATAGTAATCAAACTTGTAAGAGAATATCAAAAGATCTGCAAAGAAGATGTGGCCACAATTAGTGTGCTTTGTAGAGGAAATTCCTAATCCCCATGGGATGTATCAAATCATAGTAGTTGTCAGTATATTATTCTTCTGTATAAAATATTCTCCTGTATATTCTTCTGACTTATTATTCTGTGTAAGATATTGTAAAACAAATAATGAAAAGATATCTGAGAAATATGTATCAAGGATGTACTAACTAAGATCAAAGTGTGGACTGGAAAAAAAAATTAGTTGTAGACCTACAAGTCATTTTCTCCCTCTGTTGTGGGATGCCTATTGAAGGAAAGAGAAATAAAAAACTTGTAAACATTCTTTTTTTTTTTTTTTTTTTTTTTTTTTTTTTCC
>NW_007726551.1:146261-147716 GCF_000696425.1 Galeopterus variegatus
TTTTTTTTTTTTTTTTTTGTCTTTTTCCGTGTCCGGCAATGGATCGCAACCCTCAGTGTTGCCCCCGTACCGGACCGGGGACCGGCAACGGGATCGCAACCCTCGGCATCGCTCCCGCGCCTCGCTCAGACAGTGAGCGGGAACCGGTCTGTATGTGGGATCCGAATCCTGGGTGGCAGCGCCACCGCGCTTCCCAAGTGGCGCACTATCCAGTGCGCCACCGGGCCAGCTGAAAACTTGTAAACATTCTAAAGAAACATTTCCTGCTACTTATAAGTGGGATAATTCTTATTTATGGAGTACTTTTAGCACAGGTATCTGGTCTGTCTAGGATTTCTTATATTGAATAAACCTGGAAATGTGTGAATTTATGGGGCATGGCTATCTGGAAAATATCACGCAAACTATGTAACCATCCGAATGTAAAATAGAGATGTTTCATGACAGAAATAGCTCCTGTTTTTGTAAGTACTGCTCCTGCATGCCACACGTAGAGCTCATTTATTAAATCCAGGCCAGGGCAGGTGCTAGTACAGTACAAAAGGACCTGGGAGTGGCACTGACTATCTCAGACTTCTCCATCCTTTCTAGTGACTTCCTTTCTCCGTGAAATTATTAGTATGGTTTGATTCTGGGTAAGATCTCTGATCCCCGTGACCCTGATTTGACAATCTAACCCTTTATTTATTTCAAGATGTATCCCTCAATGCTCAAGATTTATCCCTATAATCCTTCAAATTGGCCTCCTAAGTTTTTCTGGTTGCAACCTTACCTCTCTACTCTACAGCAATATCAAAACTCACCTGTTCCTTGATCCAAATTCTCTAGACCTTGCTCTCAACTCATAAATTGATCATTAATAATTAATAGACACTTATTTTTTTGGTTAACATTACCTGGCTAAAGAAATTGATCTGAAGTCACATGTCTTAACACAGAACTATAGTGACAGGATATGTTGATTTCCGGTTCTTTTCAAATGGAGGTAACCTCTTTTACTTTTTGAACCATCCACGTGACTTTTAAAATGCCTCTCTTGACACATTCAGCCTTGAAATAAAATTGTTTGTGAATATGTCTTATTTCTACAATTAGGACAGAAATAGGTGTCACTATTTTCCAAGTCTCTCACAGTATTTATCAGAATATATTTTCTCTAAAGTCTTAATTGACAAATGCAATTGAGTGGACAGATAAGTCCTTTTGGTTTTCCTCAAAGAAGGGGAGATAATAATGATAGCATCATTGGCATAAATAAGCCCTTCTTACTCCAATTTATTTTCTAAGATCCCACCTTAGAAGAAGAGATAAAACCTCTCTCCTCTTTTACATTTCCTTTATTGTGAGAAAAAAGACAAAGATCACTGGAGTTTTTTTTTTTTTTTTTTTTTTTTTTTGGGGGGGGGGGGGGGGGGGGGGGGGGGTGGGAGGGGAACATTTAAAAATTTTTTTTTT
>NW_007726551.1:147727-165380 GCF_000696425.1 Galeopterus variegatus
GGGGTTTTTTTTTTTTTTTTTTTTCTTTTCAGTGGGGTGGGGGAGTGGGCTGGGGATGATGTAAGGACAACTTCAATGAATTTTTTTTAATATGTTCAGCAGGTTTCAGAAAATTCTTGAATTTGTAAGTAATCAAAAATATGGGAGAAAGAAGGAATGAGGAAATCAGAGAAATTAAGAAGCCCATTATTTATTACTGATTTTATAAATCAGTATCTGAGGTTTAATGAAAGGGCAGCAATGGAGAAAAATAAGTATTTGGAGAAACTTATAATTTGTTTATTCTTAAGAAACATTCACACTGAGGTCCAATTAAGATCAAAATAGTTTTTACTGGTAGTTCATTAAGCCCAACAGATGGTCAGTGATTTCTATTGAGGGAGTTATAGTTTACAAATGAGGGTTTTAATGAGTATTTAGGTACTTGAATGCTTTGAGGGCACCTCCTCTTACAGCCCCTCCTACCTTTACCTATTCATCGATGTGTGAAAGCCCAGTCTATCTCCTTCACCCTGTCTGAGGAGCAATGCGATGTGGGAAGTTTCAGATGTTAGGGCTGTCCCATAAAATCCTCAGAGGAAACAGTCAATCTTTACTACTTTCTTGCTTCAATTAGTTTTTTTTTTTTTTTTTTTTGCAATTAGATCTAGCTTGGGGATCTTTGGGTATCTTATGTATTGATGCAAGCAGATAGGCAAGTGTGGGTGCGAGAGTGTGGGTTGGGGGAAAGAAATGATTATGTTAAGAAGATTGTCTTCACTCTCTCATCTAAAACTCTTAATGCAACTTTGCACATGTAAAACCAACTTTGCTGGAACATAATTGATCATACATAGCTTTTTGCACCTGTAATAAAAAACTTCTTTCCTTTTTTCCCTAAGAACTTAACAATATTTTTTATGAAATAGATATGTATCAACATTGCAGGCTGTAGTTTAAATGGGCTATCTTTTCACTGAATATTATTTAGCCACAGAAAGAAGATTGTCAACATTTTCTCTTTTTGGATACAATATCAGTACTATTTATTAACTTTAAGTTTTCTTGATTTCCAGAGAAAATTTCCTAATATATTAACTTCTTGTCAACATATCTCAGGTTAGGATATTTTCTTTTCTTTAGAAAATGATTTTCTGTCAGGTGCATTTTCTGGGAGCTAATCAAAATCTAATGTGGTGTGCTAATTTTTATTCTGGAAGTTGGTATTTCAGTGCTATTCTGTAATACTCAAAAAGCCCTAAAATTTAGTCTGAGTAGTGCTGTGATTAAAAAGAAAAAAAATAACTAAAAAGTAATTTTATAAAAACTCAAGTTTTTCCCTTATATTTCCCGAGTACCATAAAAAGCAATAACTTTGTTCATGCCATTAATAGCTCTTTATTTATTTATTTATTTAATTTTAATTTATCAATATACAATGTAGTTGATTTTTGTGTCCCTTTACCGATTCCTCCCTCCCTGCTCCCTCTCCCTCCTCCCACCCATCAACATCATATCCGTTCACTTGTCTTAACAAGTTCAAGAAATTGTGATTGTTGTGTCTTCTTCCCCAACCCCCTGTTTGTTTGTATATTTGTTTATTTAGTAATAGCTTTTAAATTATTTTTCCTTTAATTTTTTTCATGCAAAACAAGTGCTTCTGACCAAGAAGCCCTCAGTGTTTCCTCAGCTTGACCAAATGTTTTAATACACGTCTTCTAACCTCTAGGCCCATATCTCCCTTTCTAAAGTAAAGCATTTACTTTAGAAAACTTGAAATTATAAATTCTTTCTCTGCTTCTTTGACATGTAAATCTTTTGAAAAACCTCCTGCCAGTTTTACAGCCCAGGACTGTCGTTCTCAGAGACCTACTGCCATCCCTTTAATAAGTAATCCTCAAAGAAGGTAGCTCCCCCCATCTCCCATTTTCTGTGGGAGAGTAGGAGCCTAACTTCTGGTGGGCACCTTGCTTCAAGTTGTAAAGCTGCCTCCTGTTATGAAGGTATGAGAAAATTTACTTTTCCTTTGGGTAAAGCCAATTAGCAAACACAGATCATCTCAGGTCCCCCTGTCCCAGTTCTTAAAAGCTCTTCTGCTTTTTGTTTCAGCAGAGTTGAGCTCAGACTGAGTTCAATAGTCTTGAATAAAGTTTTTCTTGCCTGTTTAACTTTGTCCAATACAATTTATGCTTTGATATTCCTAAGCTTTGCTCTCTCTAAATTCTCCTGAATACCCTAAAATCCTCTTCTTTAGCTGTAGACCTTTGCCTCCTCTTCCTATTTTTTTCAATTGAAAAAGCCCCTAAAGAGCTCTTCTGGACCCTCTACATAGAGCAAATGGGAAAGACACAGAATAGGCTAAACTAGAATTTTCTTTAGTGGGCAAGGGAGTGAAGGGCTGGGAAAATTGATGCGATAATGATTAACTTTTGTGCCTTCACAATTACTTCACAGTTACAATTACTATTGTAATACCTTCCACATTATAAAACTCCCTTCATAGGATTGCACACTTGAAGGAAAGGAGGATCATTTTCAAATAATCTCCCAGAACTAAAAGGCTGGATGACACCACAAACTTGCCCGCTGGTTTCCTTGTCTCCAGTTTTAGAAATTGTTTCTTCTTGAAAACAAACAAACCAAAACAACAACAGAAGCCTTGTTTAAATAATGCTTTTTATCAGATAGCTTCTACTTAAAAGCTCTATTTCAAGTAGCTCTATTTCAAGTGCTGTTACAACCACATTTCTTGGCATGGCCTTTAAGCCTCTCTCTACACTCAGGCTACATTGTTAGCTCTCAACTTCATTTTCTTCAGACTGGTTTCATGAACATGCCGTATATGTTCACTCCTCCACATCTTTAATAATGGTGTTCCTTTGTCCTTGAATTCCATCTCCTCTCTTGCTTATTCCCCATGATTCCAAGGAGAATGCAGGCACTAGCAGCTTCTTGAAATCTTCCCTGACAACACTGGTACTCTTTGAACACTTTCTATAAGTGCTTAGACATTTGCATGGAATAATATAAAATGTTTTGTTTAATTAGTGCAACATTTCACTTTTCTTTTGTTGTTGCAAATGATTCCTTCCACAAGGGTGAGTTTTCCAGATAATGAAAGCACTGAAACATCTTCATTTTCATGTGATTTTGTATGAAACATTTCTATCAAGTGTTACATGCATCTCTGCTTAATTAAAGAATGAAAAACATACTTAAAGTTATTGATAATATGGGACCATTTTTATGAATGTCAATTATTCTATTATGCTATGCTATCGCATATACCAAGGTTTGTAGGGTTATTTATTTAAGCTAATATTCTTTTGAGTTCACAATTTCTTCAGTTTCCTTTCTTGATAATAGTCATTCAGTTGTCATCTTTCCCTCTGTGACCCATATTTCTGCCTCTCATAAAACTGTATTTTCTAATTTACACTTCCTAATCTTTTTGGGTGAAATGGACCCTTCTTGTTGGTAGCAAGTGCCCTGTATAGTAATCAAGGCAGCACACCAGCCTTAATCTCCAGAGTTGGAGGATGAGCCTCCATCCACATCAGGAGAATTATTTCTAATATATCCTAACCCTGGGGTGTCCTTTTGTGCTATTGTGACAACCAGATAGAATGAGTGGATAGATGCAACATCATTTAGTTTATTGACATCAACCAACTTGTGCATCTTTTAGACTTTTGTCATACTTACCTGATTTCCAGTTGGATCTGAACTTACTATTTATTAATAATAATTTGTTATTGTTTTATAATTTATGTTTCCTTTTTTCAATGCAATAAGAATATAAAAATGTCTTTTGAACGTTTATTGTACAAGAGGTGCGTTCTAGGTGGTATATAATAATAATGCTTTATGTTTATATGTGCTTTCTATTGTAGAAGGATTCTCATATGTTACCAATTTAAGCTTCATAATCATACTACAAAGTGATTTCTGATACACTCATTTTACAGATAAATAAGAGGAAATTTAGAGAAAGAGAGAGACAGATGTTAAGCTGCTGGTAAGTTTCAAACTCAAGTCTTCTGACCCCTACTCCACTGTATCCTCTACTACTCATTAACCTTCTGAGTGGGCCATTGTGTTAGCCTTCAAGAAGCTTCTGGCCTACTCAGAATGGATAAAATGAACTCAGAATAACCACATAATTTGCAAATAATAAGTGTTCTGTAGAGCAGTAGCAGTGTTTTAGAAATTCAAAGTTGTGTGCATGCACACGTGTGTGTGTGTGTGTCCGAGTGTGTCCGAGTGCTTGCCTCAATCAAAACATGAGTATTATTGACATTTGTAAGGAAGATGTATCTTATGAAACAGGCCTTGGTATGTGTAGTATTTAGAGAACAGGTGGAGTAAGATGACGGACAAAGCCATGGGCTGGGAAACAAAAAGTTGTGCAGCTTGACTGGTACAAAGCACACATAGGGGATTTGTGGGAGATAAGTGGGGATTTATGCTATACATCAAGGAGGGTCTTGAATACCATGCTGAAGATTGTGTCATTAAAACTGTTTCCTGTATGGGGAATTTGGTTTGATTGGGAGGGGTGAGTTAGATATAATGTTATAATGGATTTATTTTTTTCCTTGGTTGAGAAAAAATTGGAATCAACATGTAAGCTTTTTGAATTAGAGGCTGATATTGATTAAATTGCTCTTAATTATGGCATTCCAGGCAGCATTTGTTTACATACTCTTGCTTGGGGAGTTTGGAATGTCTTGATAGTTCTGTGATCCAGAGCTTTCGATACTCACTCTTTAAAACAGCCACTGGAGAAGTGTTCAGCAATGCTCTAAAGATGCCACCCCCCATTGGGATTTTAATTAAAGATAATGTGCTTATTCACAAAGAAAAAGATCATTAGAAATTATTAATAATATAATTTAAACTTCATAGGAAGAATTTTATAATTTTTAATAACTTGTCTTTAATATGGGTGAAGCTTATACTATTTTCACTTTCTTTTTTTTACCGAAAGCTTTGGTAATATTCTTTTCCTTTTCTAAACAGTGATCGTATTGACCAAGTAACTACTTAACAAACTAGTCTCTAAGAGAATTAACTGCTTGACTTGCTGCTTTGACTGGCTGCTTGGTGATCAGTTAACACAGGTAAAATTAACTCTTTACTTCCCTATAAAAAAAAATCTAAGATATCTGAAATATAACTAAGGCTTCTTTGTCTTTTTCCTCCATTTCAGTGGGTACTCTTGGTTTTTGTTTCACTTTATCTTTCCATAAGACTCAAGATCAAGCAATTCCTAGAGAACAAACAAAAGCAAAATCATCCCATCCCTTAAAGAATTCAAGTGAGGATTGGTAGTAAGATAAAGTATAAGTCCAGGACACTGGGGAAGAACTAATTTGGGACTGCAAGAAATAGCCCATGTGATAGGGAACATTTTTGTGCTATATTGAGTTCAAGCTGAAAAGATACTCTTAAAATTTTTCGATACGCATTTTTAAAAGTAAAATGTCAGATACAGAAGCTTTTAAACTTATTTTCATGCACTGAATGAAAAATTAGGAAATATATAAGGGGGCCTTTTTGAACTAAAAATAAAATCTAAAACTTTTTTTTTTGTTGGAACACATTTATAATCAAGTTTCTTAATTAGAATAAGCATTTGAAGATCAAATATTCCTTTTGATTGTGATTGGGTCTACGCTGTTGGTGACTAATATTTCTAGACTTTTGTTGTAATATTAAGAAGCTTGATTTTTACATGTCACTTTAAATTATGAGCCATGACTTTTAGTTTTCTAAAAGCTAAAATCAAAAAATACATTCTATGCCTGTATAGTGCTATATACCTATATACCCTATTTAAGAAAATTACAGAAAAGCTATTATATCCTATTATCACAGCCTGAAGACCCATGTTTACATTATTTGCAGACAAGAAATTATGTCTGTATCTTGATGTAAATTTATAGTATGATTTTATTAATTGGTTACTTTCTAAAATATAGTTTTGCCTTGAATGTGAAAGATTTTTGCCTTAATTTTTGTATCTTTTATAAATATACACCAAAAGATATATCTGTGTTCAAACATCATATCTCTAGTTTCTTGTGAATATCTTGAAATGACATTTCTGAATATTATATTTTACTTATTCATTGATCTCAAATTTGTACCTTCAAACTGAATTGCTCTCCCTGAGCTCCAGATTCACACATACAATTTTTTTTTTTTAAAGATGACCAGTAAGGGGATCTTAACCCTTGACTTGGTGTTGTCAGCACCATGCCCTCCCAAGTGAGCTAATCGGCCATCCCTATATAGGGATCTGAACCCGTGGCCTTGGTGTTATCAGCACCACACTCTCCTGAGTGAGCCACGGGCCAGCCCACGATTTCTTATTTGATATCTTCACTTGAAGAGCTAATAGGTATTTCAAACTCAATGTTTCCAAATAGAAGTATAGACTTTCTAGTCTCTTCCACCCCAATCCCAAATCAAATTTTCTCCAAGCCACTAAATCTCAATAAATTATGCCAATTCAATAAAACATAAATAAATTAAAAAAAAGGAAGGAAAAAGAAATAAAAAGTCATTCTTGACTCTTCTCTTTTTCTCCTACTTATATTCAATGTCAATAAACTCTACCCCTGCCCCCAAATAACTATATTCCAAATCTGACCATTGCTCTTTATTGACCTTGTTACAGCCAAGTCCAAACAACTGTAATTTTGCCCTGAGTTCTGTAATGGCCTCTTGACTAGTCTCTCTGATAGCAATCTTGCGCACAATAGTCTAGCCTCCACACAGCAGGCATAGCCATCTTTCTAAAAAACAATTGTGTTATTCTTCTGCTTAAAACTTCCAGTGAATTCCCGATGTACATGAAAGTCCATTGTACATGAGGCCTGTGCCAAAGAATGCTAGTACTCACCAATATCCTGTTTTTTTCTTTTCTTCTTGGGCACACAGATAAACTATTTTCCGCATCTCCTGCTGCCTTGTGGAGATGGACTGAGTTTGGACAATGAAGTGTAGGCAAAAGCAGTGGACATCATTTCAAGGCCTGGTCCATAAAACTCTTTCAGTTGGCATCCTCTAGTCTCCCTTTGTATTATGTGGCAAAGTTGGAGGCCATGTGTTTAAATGATATTCCCACAACATGAAAGGCTCTTCATTGCCTCCCTGGAGCAGGTCCCCCACCCCAGTCAATTCTTATTGGAATGTGACTTGTCTCTGCAATAAAGCTTTGCTTTGTCAAGCCAGGCCCTGTGTGACTCGGGCCCCTGTCCATCTCTCCGATCTCATCTCTACACTCTCCCCTTTCTCCCTAGGCCCCAGTTACTCTGGATTTCTTTCTACCCATGAATTCACACAAATCAGTCTTTGCACTTGCTATCCTTCTGCTTGGACTGATCTTCTCCTCAGATCACACTGGTCACTTTCTACAACATTGTGCTAATATATCTTCTCAGCAATTATCAATACCTAAAATTGTTTTTATTTTTTGCTCTTGTCTTCCTAGAATATAAGCTCAGTAAGAGGAGGGATTCTTCATGTTCACTTTTATAGCCTAAGATAGCACTGAGCATGTAGTAGGCACTCAATGTGCATTTGTTAGCTGATTGACTAGGATGCAGAGGTATGTTATTTGAAGATAGGAATGGTATCCTATAGCTCAACTATATAGAAAGCATATAACTCATATAAAACAATATTTCTAGTGTAATGTCTCATTAATTGTATGTAAATAAGGTATTATAGAAAGGCATTAGGATTTGTTGGCAGAAAGACACCATTCAAGTTTTCAATCTATTGTGCGATTCTAGGAGCTCAATTTTTCTGAGGCTCCATTTCCACAATTTCCACAGTGGAAATACATTAGTGTATACCTTATTCTTATGGTGATCTCATGAGATATAATGTCTGTGAATAAACAGCATAAACTGTATAGAATTCATATTACATAAGAGTGGAGACTGCAAGGCTGTTTTTAAACATGTACAGAATAATTTGTGTGTAGACAACTTGTGTGTCCAAATACTTTATGGGTAGACAATGCTAACAAGTAAGTATATTAGAAAAAATATTACATATTATTAAAATACAAGGTTCTCTGAGATGTATAACATTTTCTCTTTTTGTCATCAAGGTTTCTTGGGACTTCAAAATAAAGAAATTGTTTTCCATTCAACATGTAGTTCTATAGTTATGTTTCTTTAATATACTGCTATTCTTGTCTCGAGAGGGTGAATTAAGTAAGTGTCAATCAGTGTGTGAAAACTCAAATCTTTGTTCTGGTAGAAATGTGAAGTTTCTCTTCAGTGGCTCTATTTAGCGTTGTTCTGAGAGACTTATGCTCAAATTGGCCTTTATTGGCCTCACATCTCCCCAAACTTACCAAATTGGAAACAGTGTTGCGGAACAAATATTTATTGTTTGTAAGCAGGTCTTGCAATCAAACTATTATCTGTGTGCATTTTCCCCAGGAAACAATACATATTATAACAAACAGAACATACAGTGCTTATAAAATTCCTGTGAGAAATGCTCTTTGTGCAATTAGGCTTGATTGATGTTTAATATTGCCATTGGAAAAGAGGGAGACTTGACCCCTGAACCTGCTTCAGCAGGAAAATGAGTTATGATTGGTTATTATCACCACTCCTAGTTCTGTTTCAGAGTGTAAAATAAAGTGATCAGAAATCTCTTGCCTTTAAAGAAGTTCCCTGGCTGTACCCTTAAATGAGGTTGTAGATTGTAGGTAGTCCTCTCTGTCTGCCCCCAAGATCAAGGGGCCATGACAGTTCAGAGTTGGTACTGTAGGGTCCTAGCTGGCTCAGAAATTTTTCTCTTCAGCAGAGGTCTGAAATGCAATGTGACATATATCATAATTGAATTTTTAAAAAAGCATTGCCCTCGGGGAAGGAATACAGGGAAGAGAATATTTCTTTGACCAGTTTCTGCCTCCTGGTGTGTTGAATCATACATCCATTGCTTATTAAAAATAATCGAAACAGGCCTAGCTCTGAGAAGAGATCATCTCTGAGTTTGACAAGGCTCTAAAACAAAGTAGTTTTTAAATGCCATTATGCAACTTTTCAGAAAGAGTGTTAGCCGCTTTGTCCCACTCTGTAATACTGGCAAAAGAAATTTTTCTTGATTTTGGTTAATGAAATCTACAAATCAAGGAACATTTGAACAGAGACCTAGGAGAGCACTTCTATCAATGTTTTAGGATACTTATTCAAAAGAACATAAAGGAACCTGAGAGATTTTGTGTCAGGATGGAATTGAAATGCATTATTGCTTACCAATGAGAATATACAGGAGGTTTTTTCATAAATTGGATTCCAGCTATCTAATACCCTGCTATAAAAGGGCTTTTGCCTTATGGATGTGTATTATTAGCAAACTTTATGGTACTAAGTATATTGCATTTACATGTCTAGTGGGGCCTGGCCCAGCTTTTGAAAATTGTGCTTAATTAAACACTAGTGCCTCATCGAACATGCTTACTCTGGGGTGAGGAGGAAAATAAGATCATATGAGCCATTGCTGTGGATGTGATGTAGGTTCATATAAGCATTTGTTTATGCTTCATTTAGAACAAAGGAAACTCTGTCATGGCTAATTTGACCCTCTTCTTTTATATGTGACACTTGCTGCTACACTTACAAAATAAATTTTATGAGGGAAAAAACCCCAAACAAATCAATGTAGTCTCAAATCCTAGCTGCTAGGATAACTACCATACAAACTATGGAAAATGCTGTATATGCACATGGTCAGAAAATGTACATGGTATAGTAGATGTAAAATGAAAACTAAAAACTTACCTTTCCATTCCCATTGAGTTCCTAAACCAAAAGTTCACCACTTTTAAAACTTTCTTGGTATATGCATCTACAAAAACATTGTATGCCTGAATACACAAGTACTTAAAAAAGTTTGTGGAAAAATAGAATTAAAAGATAATACGAATTTTTTCATGAGCTTTATGAAGACCCCTTGTATATGCATATATGAATACATCCTTATATATTTACAGAAAAGTATGTTTTAAAAATTTTTTATGAAAGAAAGGATACTCTCATAGTATACTACACTTTAGTCTCTAAATTTAGTTTGTCTTGGAGAGCTTTCCTTAGCAATGAATACAGCTCTGCCTTGATCTTTTCATTTAATGCCTGCTAAAAATTTCATTGTACGGATGGACAGTAATTTATTTAATCAGTCTCTTTATTGATGAGTATTTTTTTCCCCTGGTATAAATAATGCTGCTTCAAATACCCAAGCATGTATCTTTAACAAGTATACAGTATACACGGAATAAATTCCCAGGAGTTTAATTGCTGGCTCAAAGGGTAGGTACATTTTAATTTTTGGCCATTTTGCCAAATTATACTATAAAATGTAGCTAATTTACAGTACCACCAAAAGTATCCAAGAGTTACTCTTTTCCCACACTTTTACCAGAACCAACTTTTATTGGACTTTTAGTTTCTGGTTATCTATGATGGCAAACTTAGAGGTTTGGGCAACTGTGACCTGCCTGGTAATTTTTTTGCAAAGTAAATTAATAGAAAGGAAAGCAATATTTTTTCCTTCACATATCTGTGGATGAGATTAGAGGGTCTAGAGGATTTGAAAGCTGAATTAAACAGTTTATCTCCGTCGTCATTCTCAGCCGGTAAACGCATGCAAAACCGAGTTAGCCTGTCTTAATGGTATGGCAGTTTGTCACCTTGGGAGCATCAAGATAGATTTAAATGTGTCTTTAATTAGTCTCAGGAGAAATTTTCTTTATGTCTGCTATGATTTTTGAATGGTTGTCTGGTCAACCATTTTTTATTTATTATTTTTCTTAGCCTTTTGCCGTAAAGAAAATAATTGATCACTACAGCTATTAATGCTTGATATATCTTCTAGTCTTGATAAAATGGTTAGTAAAATAAGAATAACTCTCTCTATATCAATGGCTATGAAGTAAAGAAGAGCTTTACCAGAATTGATTTTATTCTATAATTTTATTTGTTTTATTATTTCTAACTAGGCATAACATCTTCCCTTCAAAATTGGGTGGTCTTTGAATTGCACACTCAATGGGGAATCTGCTTTTGGGTGGTTGTATAGTCATAATGTGGTTCTTCATCCCAGGAAGGTTTTCTTTGGCTTTTTTATTATTGCTATTGTTTTTGTTTGCTTTTATTTAATTATTGGCAAAAAAGCAGCAAGTATCCTTGTGACTTTTTTATTTAAATTTTTTACTAAATCCAAGTAGCTAGTGGAGTATAAAGTGATTTCTCCTTAAACCAAAATGTGTTTCAGTGTCCCTTTCATCTCTTAATATGGTGATATTATGAAAAGTTTCACTTTGCATTTTCTCTCTACTTGGAGAAGACTGCTTTCATGTAAAACATTTGCATTTTAATCATTTGGAGGGTTAGTCTATGAGAACAACCTTTTGTTCATAGTTAATTTTAGTGGGTTCTTTCATTAGCTGTTATCTAGACAGATGTTTCCACTTGGTTGGCTTCTATCTCTTCTCTTATCTGGTCTTTCATTAGACTGCGTTGACCTGAATTGGCTCTGTTCTCTGTCTTTTTTTCACACTGGCTCCTGTGTCTCCCTGTGTCAGTTCGTGTTGGCGGCAGGCATTCATTTTGTTCTTGGCGGAATTCCCCACGTGGGGTTGTGGTATGGCACTCATATCTCCTCATGACAATGCTGAATCTCCTTCTTTATCTATTCAGCTACCCTTCAGCCAACCTTCACTTCAGTCCAACAAACACATTACTTTTTATTTAGTGGCAACTGGGTCATTTTACAGCAGAAATTTCTTTCTTCTTTTTTTTTTTAGTTCTGAATGTCAACTCTAGTGTTGAAATAAATAAGATAAATCTGCAACTAGTCAGATCTTATTTTTTAACATCTTTTGCATGCATCAAATTTAGTATTAGATCTAGTCTTAGACAAAATAAAGTGAAGCTAGAAAATAACTCTATCCTTTCGGGGAGGTAATATTTTCTCTAAATATCTGATATCTTTTTTTAAACATTTATTTTAATTCCACACTGGGATTTCTTTATAAAAACCATATCTTTCTTTCTTTCTGTCTGTCTATCTATCTATCTATCTATCTATCTATCTATCTATCTATCTATCTATCTATCTATCTATCTATCTATCTATCTATCTATCTATCTATCTATCTATCTATCTATCTATCTATCTATCTATCTATCTATCTATCTATCTATCTATCTATCTATCTATCTATCTATCTATCTATCTATCTATCTATCTATCTATCTATCTATCTATCTATCTATCTATCTATCTATCTATCTATCTATCTATCTATCTATCTATCTATCTATCTATCTATCTATCTATCTATCTATCTATCTATCTATCTATCTATCTATCTATCTATCTATCTATCTATCTATCTATCTGTCTATCAATCATCTATCTAAATTCAACATAAGACAACTCTGTCTTAATCCCATTCCAAACAGTTTGTTTATTGAAACTCCAAAAAGATCCTTGAAGTCATTCTCTTCTATAATACGATTTAATTTTATTCAAGTTTGAGTATCAATCGTGTCAGTTAGTGGATAACTGACCTTAGATAAGTCACCTAACCTTGGGTTCCCCACTGTCTTATCTATAAAATGAGGGAAATAATCCTTATCTCAAGGGCTTTTGAAAGCCACAAATGAAATAACATATATGGAAGTGCTTTATAAATAGAAGTGCTATGTTTTAAGCATTATTTTTACTATTTAGGGGCAGATAATAGGACTGAGAGCTTAATGTCCTTAAATATCTTTCACTTGGAAAAACATTTTTGTGGGTAAATTCTTCCATTCTTTTAAGCCATTTTATGGTTTTAGAGCTTATTTAGGGGCCAATAGTAGGGCTGTTGAGAGGTTTTAAGCAAGAGGTGGACATAATTAGACTTATGCTTTTGAAAGCTCACTCAGACTGCTGTGTGTGAGATGAACAGGAGGTGCAGGGAGTGGTGGCTGTTGGAGTAAGGAGATCATAGGAGGCTGTATGGGCAAGCACATAAGGCAACAAGGGCATTTTGAATTTAGAAGGGGTAGCAGCAAAGACTGATGGAAGTGTCAGCTTTGCAACATTTCGAGGAGGTGAAATCAACCAGATGAAGAAGAAGAAGAGTTAAACACAGCATGCAGGTTTTTGCCTTGATCAACTAGCAGGAATTTTGTGGCTTTTCCCTGTGATGAGGAACATAGGAGGGTTATAGTCAGCAGGATTTTGCTGCTTTTCACTAAGATGGGAAACATAAAAGGATGTTAGTTATCATAGTTTTGCTTCTTTTCATATGAATAGAAAATACAGATGAGAACCCCATTTGTGGGAACAGTTACTGGTTCCTTTTTGTACAAGTGGTGATTGGAACCTCTAAGTAGATAAATGTCCTTGCAATTGCATATACTTTTCTAGAACTCAGGAGGACACTGCACTAGTGATAGTAATTGTGGCCTTGGGAATGAATGAGGTTATTCAGGGAAAGAGTTCATTGACTAAAAGAGAGGAGGCTAAGAGAATATCATCTTTTAAGCAACAAACAGAAGAGATCTATCCTCTGACCGCCCTATCTGCAAAGCAGCAGCTAAGACCATCAGGAAAGTGTGGCACTACCTATATCAAGGGAAGATAGAGTGTCATGTAAGAAGGAGGGTTCAACAGGGTCACACACTGCAGAGACTTCAAGTAAGATAAGAACTGCAGTGTCCATTGGATTTACCAAGATGGTGGTTGTCAGTCATCACAGTGCAGTGTTAGTGAACTGATGGTAGGTGGAAACCTAGATACAAGTGGACTGAGTAAATGAGAGATAAGGAAGTGAAGACAGAAAGAGTAGGCAATTCTTTCAATAAACTGTGGCTGCTATGTAGTATGTGCTTATTTGTTGAATAAATGAAGGTAAATGAGAGAGAAAGCAGTTGTGGAGGGAGACATATGGTCATTTTAATTTTAAGATAGCAGAACTCAGAGCATGTTTAAATATTCTTTGTGTGAATGATAGAACAAGAGAAAATAAAGTTACAGGAAAAGGAGAGGGGATAAACAGTGGATAAAAGCCTTTAAGGAGGCAGGTTTGGATGGACGCAGAGCACTGAGTAGGCATTAGTCTTAGGAAGTTGACACCTCTTCTCTGTGTGACGGGAAGAAAGAAAAAAGAATAGGCAGATTGCAAAGAATTAAGGGAGTTTCCCTCTGCACCTCATATTTTCCTCTGTATAGATGGAAGGAAGGCTGTTTGCTGAATGATGAGAAATTTGGTGGAATTTGAAAACAATACTTTGTAGTACATACTTTGGGGAGTGGATGAGAATGCCAAGGAAGAAAACACTGAAAAGGTTGTTAAATTTACATTCTTGTCAACAGTGTATAAGGGTTTCCTTTTCTCCACATCCTCTTCAACACTTGCTATCTCTTTTCTTTTGATAATAGCCATCCTAACTTGTGCGAGGCGATATCTTATTGTGGTTTTGACTTGCGTTTCCCCGATGATTAATGATGTTGAGCACCTTTACATATACCTGTTGGCCATTTGTATGTCTTTTTTTGAAGAATACCTATTCAGGTCCTTTGCCCATTTTTTTTTTTTTTTTTAATGATGACCGGTAAGGGGATCTTAACCCTTGACTTGGTGTTGTCAGCACCACGCTCACCCAGTGAGCTAACCGGCCATCCCTATATGGGATCTGAACCCGTGGCTTTGGTGTTACTAGCACCATACTAACTTGTGCGAGGCGATATCTTATTGTGGTTTTGACTTGCGTTTCCCCGATGATTAATGATGTTGAGCACCTTTACATATACCTGTTGGCCATTTGTATGTCTTTTTTTGAAGAATACCTATTCAGGTCCTTTGCCCATTTTTTTTTTTTTTTTTAATGATGACCGGTAAGGGGATCTTAACCCTTGACTTGGTGTTGTCAGCACCACGCTCACCCAGTGAGCTAACCGGCCATCCCTATATGGGATCTGAACCCGTGGCCTTGGTGTTACTAGCACCACACTCTCCCGAGTGAGCCACGGGCCGGCCCTTTTGCCCATTTTTTAACTGGGTTTTTTTTTTTTTTTTTTGCTATTTAGTTGGGTGAGTTCCTTATATACTTTGGATGTTAAACACTTAACAGATATATGATTTATAAATATTTTCTTCCATTCCATAAGTTGTCTCTTCACTCTGTTGATTGTCTCCTTTGTTGTGCAAAAGCTTTTTAGTTTAACGCAATCTTATTTATCTATTTTTGCTTTTGTTACCTGTGCTTTTGGTATCATATCCAAACAATCATTGCCCAGACCAATATCAAGAAGCTTTACTCCCATTTTATCCTAGTAGTTCTATGGTTGCAGGTCTTACAGTTAAGTTGTCAATCCATTTTGAGTTGATTTTTGTATATGGTGTGAGATAAGGTTTCAATTTCATTCTTTGGCATGTAGATATCCAGTTTTCCCAATACCATTTATTGATGAGACTACTCTTTCCCCATGTGCGTCCTGGAAAACAGAATGAAGTTTCCTCAAAAAATTAAAAATAACCTTATGACCCAGCAATCTCACTTCTGGGCATATATTCCCACCTTCCTCCCTACCAAAAAATGAAATCAGAATCTCAAAGAGATATTTACTGTCCAATATTCATTTCAGCATCATTTACAATAGCCAAGATATGGAAACAGCCTAAATATCCATTGATGGATGAATGGGTAAAGACATGTAGTATATATATAAAACGGGATATTCCTTTTTTTTTTTTTTGTCTTTTTTCGTGACCGGCAACGGATCGCAACCCTCAGTGTCGCACCCATACCGGACCGGGACCGGCAACGGGATCGCAACCCTCGGTGTCGCGCCCGCACCTCTCTCAGCCAGTGAGCGGCCGATCTGTATGTGGGATCCGAACCCTCAGCGGGAGCGCCGCCACACTCCCAAGCAGCGCACTGTAGCAGTGCGCCACCGGGCCGGCCCATAAAACGGGATATTATTCAGCCTTAAAAAAAAAAAAAGAAAATCCTGCCATTTGCAACAACATGAATGAACCCGGAGGACATTATGCTAGTGAAATATGCCGAATGCAGAAAGACAAATACTGCATGATCTCACTTATATGTGGAATCTAAAAATGTCACACATAGAAACAGAGAGCAGAATGGAGGTACCAGAGGTCGGTGGTAGGGGAATATAGGAGGGTGTTTGTCAAGGGGTACAGAGAAATCTAAATGAGTTTTGGAAATCAGATGTACAACAATGTGACTATAGTTAATATTGTACCATATACTTGAAATTTGCTAAGAGAATAAATCTTGTGTTCTCAACACATGCAGAAAATGGAAATTACATGAAGTGATGTATATGTTAATTATCTTGATTGTGGTGAATATATTACAGTGTATATGTTTATAAAATCATCACATTGTACACCTTAAATATACGCATTTTAAATTGTCAACTACACCTTAATAAAGCTGGGAACAAAAAGGCCGTCAGGCAGCAAGTAGCTTTATCAGCACTGGAGATCTAAAATGTGTTGTGACACCAATGTGCTAATTAGTGTAATTTTTGCTTTAAGTGTCTACCACTCTGGGTGCAGGCACAGAGAAGAAGAGAAGTTGGATTGATCATGTACTGGCATTTAGTTAGAAAAAAACTAATGGAATGAAAACAGGAGATAAGTGTTATAGATACTGGCAAGAGAGTGGTTGATGTGGTGTATCACAAAGTCTAGGGAAAATAGAGAAGGAAATGAAAGCTGAACATGACAGGTTCCCTTTGAAAGGATTAAGGACTATTGGTTCCAATTAGGTAAAAGAACAGATGCTGTGGGAAGGATCCTGGAGGAAAGAATATTTTGGCCACAGAGAGGAATGTTTTAGTTTGGAAAGTATGAGGTGGATCAGGATCTAGTGAGTGAACCCAGACCAACAATGAGGCCCAGGATACCGGGATGTGGTTGTTGGAGAAGATGAAGCGGATGTCACTGGGACAAAGGATGTAAAAAAAATGAAGGGATTAAAGTGACAGTTAAGAAATTCTTTCCTTGCTGAAGTCACCGTGAGTGATGACAATGCTTGGGTTATAAAAGTAGACTGCAACTTGAACCCTAAAGTTTTATCATATTAGAGAAAGTTGCCAGGCAATTAAAAGATGCACAGTATGGAAGAGAGAAATGATGGTATAATACAGTGTGGGAAAAGTGGCAGTTTGGGGTCAAATTTGAACCATAAATATGTTTTATTTGGCTTATGCCGTGTTTTAAAAATGTGATTAAATTGCTATCATTTAAATATGTGAGTTTTAAATGCTGGCGAGGTTGCAGAGAAAAAGGAACTCTCATACATTGTTGGTGGGACTGCAAAATGGTGCAGCCTCTATGGAAAATGGTATGGAGATTCCTCAAACAGTTGCAGATAGATCTGCCATATGACCCAGCTATCCCACTGCTGGGAATATATCCAAAGGAATGGAAATCATCAAGTCAAAGATATACCTGTTCCCCAATGTTCATTGCAGCACTCTTTACAATAGCCAAGAGTTGGAAACAGCCCAAATGTCCATCATCGGATGAGTGGATACGGAAAATGTGTATACACATATATATACACAATGGAATATTACTCAGCCCATATATATACACAATGGAATATTA
>NW_007726551.1:165760-185825 GCF_000696425.1 Galeopterus variegatus
ATAAACAAATTAATTCACCCACATACACACAGACAAAAAACCGGGGGGGGGGGAAGAAGATATAACAACTATACCTTTTTGAAGTTGTTACAACAAGCAAACGGAAAGGACATTCTTGGGGGGGAGGGGAGAGAAGGAGGAGGGAGGGAGGTGTCGGTGATGGGCCATAATAATCATATACATTGTATATTGACAAAATAAAAATTTAACGAGAAAAATAAATATGTGAGTTTTCTCTCTCTGTCTCTTCTCACACATACACATGCATGGAAACACACGTACAATGCATTTCTCATTTATTTATTTAATTTTTTATTGATTATGCATATTCATGGGGCACAAAGCTGACTGCCTCCATCTGTGGTACAATGCATTTCTCGCTCTGCTTACAAATTAGAATAATGTGGCTACTAGAGACACAAATTCTCCTAAACAAGAACTGTGTGAGGTAGGTCCTCAGTAAAAAATTCAATAAATTAAGGAGCAATTAAGCATTTAAGGACTATTTTTATCCTTGCTGTTTTTTTTGTCAGTAGTAAGAATATGAATTAAAATTCAAGATTTATGGGAATGATCTAATTGGATAGATTTGAAACAAGATATGAGATAGGTTCTGCTAAAATATAAGTAGAATTTCAAGAAATAATACTATTTCATGGTAATAAGGAATAATTTTTGATATTCTTAACAGACCATTCTGGGGTTTAAATCAAAGAACTTGCTCCTTCTATGCCTTTGATAATATTGTTCCAAAAGTTATTTTGTGCTCTTAGCTAGATTATTTGCTGTTCTATTTTTGAAAGGTCATAGACTCCTTAGCCGCTCCTGGCCTTTATTCCTTACGGACAAAGAATTGCAAGAGTTGTTTGTTTTGTTCCTTCAAGATAGGCTGCCTTCCATCAAGAACTTTACTATAAAAATAAATTCAGTACCTAACATAGGATTTAAAATTCTACCTTTATTCTTCAAGCTTTCTTCCTCAGAAACATTTATTTCTGTACTCTATCTCTGAATTCCAGACTTGATCTTTATTTTATTTTATTTTATTTTTGCCTTTCTTGTATCATAAGAATCTTGTTCACAAGTTCCCACAAGGGATGCATTAATTTATTCCCTAAAATTTAAAAAAAGTCATATATGTGTATGATTCATATTACGTGTCAACTTTACTGGGCTATGGTTCACTCACTTGGTCAAATATTATTCTGGGTGTGTCTGTGAGGATGTTTCTGGATGAAATTGGCACTTGAATCTCCTGAGGAAAGCAGATTGCTTTCCCCAAGGGTCACCCTCATTCAATCAAAGGAAACTTCTCTGCCTGACTGCTTGAGTTAGGTCATCTTCCTTTTTCTTCCTT
Source organism: Galeopterus variegatus (assembly GCF_000696425.1). NCBI lineage: Eukaryota > Metazoa > Chordata > Mammalia > Dermoptera > Cynocephalidae > Galeopterus > Galeopterus variegatus. The sequence continues at coordinate 167,118 of NW_007726551.1, forward strand.
GGACTTGAACCAAAAATCAACTTTTCTTGGGTCTCAAGCCTGCTGGTTTTCAGACTGGAAGTATCCCATTGGCTCTCCTGGTTCTCCAGCTTGTCAACTGCAGATCTGACTTTTCAAACTTCATAATCATATGAGCCAATTCCATATCATCAAGTTTCTTTATAATCAATGTCTCACTTTCTCTCTCTTACCTCATATCTAATTCTATATCTGTGTCTGTGTCTGTGTCTATGTCTATGTCTATGTCTATATCTATGTCTATGTCTATATCTGTATCTATGTCTATATCTGTGTCTATATCTATGTCTATGTCTGTGTCTGTGTCTGTGTCTGTGTCTGTGTCTGTGTCTGTGTCTGTGTCTATGTCTATGTCTATGTCTGTCTATGTCTATGTCTATGTCTATGTCTAAGTCTATGTCTATGTCTATGTCTATGTCTATGTCTATATCTGTGTCTATGTCTATGTCTATGTCTGTCTATGTCTATGTCTATGTCTAAGTCTATGTCTATGTCTATGTCTATGTCTATGTCTATGTCTAAGTCTGTGTCTGTGTCTGTGTCTGTGTCTGTGTCTGTGTCTGTGTCTGTGTCTATGTCTATGTCTGTGTCTGTGTCTGTGTCTGTGTCTGTGTCTGTGTCTGTGTCTGTGTCTGTGTCTGTGTCTGTGTCTGTGTCTGTGTCTGTGTCTGTGTCTGTGTCTGTGTCTGTGTCTGTGTCTGTGTCTGTGTCTGTGTCTGTGTCTGTGTCTGTGTCTGTGTCTGTGTCTGTGTCTGTGTCTGTGTCTGTGTCTGTGTCTGTGTCTGTGTCTGTGTCTGTGTCTGTGTCTGTGTCTGTGTCTGTGTCTGTGTCTGTGTCTGTGTCTGTGTCTGTGTCTGTGTCTGTGTCTGTGTCTGTGTCTGTGTCTGTGTCTGTGTCTGTGTCTGTGTCTGTGTCTGTGTCTGTGTCTGTGTCTGTGTCTGTGTCTGTGTCTGTGTCTGTGTCTGTGTCTGTGTCTGTGTCTGTGTCTGTGTCTGTGTCTGTGTCTGTGTCTGTGTCTGTGTCTGTGTCTGTGTCTGTGTCTGTGTCTGTGTCTGTGTCTGTGTCTGTGTCTGTGTCTGTGTCTGTGTCTGTGTCTGTGTCTGTGTCTGTGTCTGTGTCTGTGTCTGTGTCTGTGTCTGTGTCTGTGTCTGTGTCTGTGTCTGTGTCTGTGTCTGTGTCTGTGTCTGTGTCTGTGTCTGTGTCTGTGTCTGTGTCTGTGTCTGTGTCTGTGTCTGTGTCTGTGTCTGTGTCTGTGTCTGTGTCTGTGTCTGTGTCTGTGTCTGTGTCTGTGTCTGTGTCTGTGTCTGTGTCTGTGTCTGTGTCTGTGTCTGTGTCTGTGTCTGTGTCTGTGTCTGTGTCTGTGTCTGTGTCTGTGTCTGTGTCTGTGTCTGTGTCTGTGTCTGTGTCTGTGTCTGTGTCTGTGTCTGTGTCTGTGTCTGTGTCTGTGTCTGTGTCTGTGTCTGTGTCTGTGTCTGTGTCTGTGTCTGTGTCTGTGTGTGTCTGTGTCTGTGTCTAAGTCTGTGTCTATGTCTAAGTCTATGTCTAAGTCTATGTCTGTGTCTGTGTCTGTGTCTGTGTCTATGTCTAAGTCTATGTCTGTGTCTGTGTCTGTGTCTGTGTCTGTGTCTGTGTCTGTGTCTATGTCTATGTCTAAGTCTAAGTCTAAGTCTAAGTCTATGTCTATGTCTATGTCTATGTCTATGTCTATGTCTATGTCTAAGTCTATGTCTATGTCTATGTCTAAGTCTATGTCTATGTCTATGTCTATGTCTATGTCTATGTCTATGTCGTCTATGTCTATGTCTATCTATATCTGTATCTATGTCTATATCTGTGTCTATATCTATGTCTATGTCTATGCCTATGTCTTTGTCTGTATCTATCTCTTTTGGTTCTGTTTCTCTGGAGAACCCTGACTGATACAGATACCAAATGAATATAAATTACTCTTTTAAAATTTGATCTTTTTTAGAATAGAGAGAGGAGGAAAGCAGGTATCTGTGGAAATAGATCCTGAATGTAGACGCTATTCTACATTTTATAGAACCAGTTCTCAGCATATATCTTGAGTGGTCCTCATTAAATGGGACTAGATGGTAGATGATGACATTTTAAATGTCAACTTTGATTTATTCATGTTATAATGTATAATTATCTATTATGTTCTAAAGATTTATCATCCTGCTGATCTATTCAGTGTGCCTTATTGTAAATGATTGGTTCACATAAATAAGTAGAAAATTATTTTGGTTAAAACTGTATTTTCTCTTTCCCAATTTATCAAATATTTATGTTTCTTCTAAGAATCATGCTGTAGTGGGTTGAATTATGTCACCCCCAAACTCCCTGAAGTTTGAATTGTTTCCCCCACGTTTTATGTATTAGAAACTTAGCCCCCACTGTTATTGTTAAGAGGGTGGGAAATCCTATTATGGTAATTGAAAGGTGGAGCCTTAAAGAGGTGATTGGATTGTAGGACCATGCAGTGGTAAATTGATTAAAATGGTGGTCAGGGGTTTGGTTCTGGGGGCTTTAAAAGAAGAGGAGAGTCTGTCTTTCTCTCTCTTGCTCTCTCTGCTTCCACCGTCTTGCAGTGTGAGACCCCTGGGTCACTGTTCCCACCACCAGATGGACATTGGACTTCCCAGCCTCAGAAACTGTAAGGAATAAATGTCATTTTTCTTTATAAATCACCCAGTTCCATGTATTTTGTTATAAGCAACAAAAATGGGCTAATACACATGCCAAACATAAAATTCAATATTCAGCTTAAAGTGCCTCATTTCTTTCTGGATCAGATGTCTATGAGGCTATAATGTTTTCCTTAAAAGGTCTTTTGATCTTTATAATCTGATATTAATATCAATACTTTTAATTAAGGTCTTGCAGTATAATTTGTTTATTGAGAAATAAAAATATTTATTTAGTGAGTGGGTAGTCTGACAAATCAGAGATCTGAGGGTTGTTCCTAATATAAAACTTTCTAAGACTAATAATGCTTTTCTAATGCTTTCAACCAGTTACATCCTCTTTTTCTTGAACTACTCTGCAAATTTCAAGTTGTGTGGATTCTTTTAGTTCTAGGTGATTTATTAGTACTCTGAGGAACAAAATTAACTAGTGATATCTCAAGCATGAATATAAAGGGGATCATGGTGCTTTTGATAACTCTGGGTTTTGCTTTTCCTTTTGATTTTGGTCCTGCAGAAAGATATATCTATTTGTTACTTGGTAAAAAAAAAAAAAATGGTGTAAGGAGGGCCAGCCTACGGCTCACTTGTGAGAGTGTGGTGCTGATGGCACCAAGTCAAGGGTTAAGACCCCCTACCGGTCACCTTTAGAAAAAAAAAAAGAAAAAAATGGTGCAAGGATACAGAAAATACATGTTTCCAGAATTTTAAACAAAATACCACATGAAATTTCTCTTCAGTTCTGTTGCTTTTTCTGTAACTTTTTTTCTTTTCAAATTTCGGCCTCAATCATAAGCATTGAGTTGTGTACTTGATCCTAAAGTTCCACTTTAGCATGTTTGTGTCTGAGTGTTTGTGCATACTTTGTGATACTAGTTGCTCAACTGCTGGTGGAGATCATCTTCAGCTTTGAAAACCATTATGTCTTGTTATTCAGATTCCCTTTTAACTTGGAAAAGCTTTTTTTCCCCCTTCCAGACACACTCTGGAAATATTTCTATGGCTACCAAATTCAATTAATAGGTAGCAATGACGTATTTTGAGGTGGTATGAAAGGAGTGTTTTTAACAGGGCTGTCCCTAGGGTGTGTAGGGATCTAGGTATTACGGACTGAAAAGTTTTCCCACAAAATTCATATGTTGAAGACCTAATCTCCTGTGTGGCTTTCTTTGGAGACAGGGCCTATAAAGAGGTGATTAAGGTTGAATGAGTCATAAGGGTGGGGCCCTAATGCTATGGGACTGATGTCCTTCTAAGAAGAGGAAACCAGAGGAATGCACACACAGAGAAAAAAACCATGTGAGGACACAGACAGAAGGTGGCTGTCTGCAGACGGAGAAAACAGACCCTGGGAGAAACCTATCTGCTAACACCTTGATCTTAGACTTTGGCCTCCAGAACTGTAAGAAAATAAATTTCTGTTAACACGCCCAGTCTTTGGTATTTTGTTAAGACAGCCTGAGAAGACTAATATACTTGGCAAATATTTTTTATGAACCATCTCTTCAGGTGAAATGCAATGTTCCTGGCTAATTTCATATTCCACCAGGAGGAAAAGGTAGCAAAGCTGTTGTTACTCAAGATGTCATGGCTGTTTGCCTTGAAACAATATAGATCTTGTTGCCTCTGCCGTTTTCTGATGCCATTTATTTAATGCTGGTTACATCATTACTCACGACACTGACCCATCCATCATGCCACCTGTGAGTACTGGCTTCCCACACTCTCTGAAGACTGTTACTGTGCTCCCTTGATACTGACCACAAATGCAAAGCTCACTCAGATTGTGCAGGAAAATGAGAAGCATACATAATTCATTTTTTGTGCATGATAAATTTATCTTTCCAAAGCTTATAGAGTAAACATAGAACAACATATCTTCCAATCATGCTTTCTCTTAAACTCTTTAGGCAGCAATATCTGCATTCCTAGAATGTGATCTCTTTTAGTGGTGAACTCACTCCTATCTTCTGTGCACTCGTGACTTCCCTATACTGTTAACAGTGAGAGAATAGCTGAGATGCTGCACAGAGTGGTCCTAGGTATAAGGAATGTTTGTCCCTCATCTAGCTTGGCTTAAGAGCTGCAGGGGAAAGCATGATGTCACCATGAATGGCGGCAAGGGAGGACATTAATGGAAGGGACTATTGGTGTTGAGGAGCAATAGTCTCAAAAAGCCTTTGGTAGAGATGGGCACGATCATCTGTGGAGCAGGCAGAGGAGGGAGTGAGTTGTCCACCTTGTTGCCATGGCAAGGGTGTGTGGGGCACAGGGTAAATAATGCTTGCCACCACCCTCACCCTTGGGTGCTACAGACTGAGGTGAAACCACTGCTGGAACATTGGCAAGAATGAATGCATGGGAGGCATATGTGGCTCAAGCCCAAGGCTTGGTGTGGCCTGTAGGCAGCTCACATTCCTGAACTTGCACTGTGACACCTTAGTGAGACACTCCAAATTGTGTAGCATAGCAATCAGTGGGAGCAGTCCTGGAACTGGAGTTCCCCATGGGGATGTGTGATGACACCAAAGGTGTGAGTCTCAGAGGTCCTCTGTGCCTATGGTTGACTCCATGCTACGGAGGGGGACAGAATCCCAAAGAAGAGAAGCAAGGGCCAGGGTCCCCACAGAACCCTGTCTCATCCAGGTGGGGCATCCTGCTTTGATGTACTGCCTGCTCCAGCCAGTCCCTGCCATTAAAAGGGAAATTAGAAAACTTCAGTGAAGGCATTCCAATGCTCTGGGATTCCTGAGGCAGTGTCTTGCCTTGGTCTAAGTGGGGTACTGACCTTTAGCACCATGCAAATGATAGTCTGTGTTTGGCAATTGGTCAACCAGATCTCCCCTTTCCCTACTTCTTTCCATTCATTTCACTCTTCATGGATATATTGTCAGCATCACCAACGTCACCCAAAATTAAGCAGGTTTTAAACTAGGGTTTACACAACGTTAAAACTCCCCTCCACTACCCAAAAGGAAGTAATTAATGTTAGACTTGATTATAGCATTTTCTTCTATTACAAATATGTTGTCTTTCTACATTTTCCTTTTTATTCTATGAACTAGAAAACACCAGTGTTAACATTTATTTAATATTTAGTAATGGATACAGAAAGATTAGAGTGCTAAATTTATTATCATCCCCAAACCAAACTAAAAATTTCATACTTTGGCAAGAAACTGTTGAAATCCATCACCTAAAATATTGTGATTGTTAATACAATGTGTTACCTTGAGTAGGCCACAGATATTTGGTGAAACATTGTATCAGTCCATTTTGTGTTGCTATAACAGAATACCTGAGACTGGGTAATTTATAAAAATCAGAGGTTTATTTGGCTCTTGATTCTTGGACAGCTGCATCTAGAACGGGCCTCAGGCTGCTTCTACTCATGGTGGAAAGTGACAGGCAGCCAGTGGGTACAAGCAGATCACATGGTGAGAAGAAGCAAGAGAGAGAGAGAGAGTGTAGAGGTACCAGGGTCTTTTAAACAGCCAGCTCTTGCATGAACTAATAGAGCGAGAGCTTGCTCACTAACCCCCTACCCAGGGAGAGCATTAATCCATTCATGAGGGATCTGCCGCCATGACTCAAACAGCTCCCAACACTACCACATTGGGGATCAGACTTCCACATGAGTTTTGGGGGGACAACACATCCAAACTCTATCAAACATTATTCTGAGAGTGTCTGTGAGAGTGTTTCTGAATGAGATTAACATTTGAATTGGTAGACTGAGTAAAGCAGATTGCCCCGTTTTAGTCTGTTTCTGCTGCTTATAATGAAACACATGGAACTGGGTAATTTATAAGAAAATAAATTTATTGCTTATAGTTTCAAAGACTATGAAGTCCAAAGTCCAGGGAACACATCTGGTGAGGGTCTTGCTGGTGGTAGGAGTGACCCAGGGGTCTTACATGGCAGAAAATGGCAGAGCAGAGAGAGACTAACATCTCATGCTCTCCTTTTAAAGTGCTCAGAACCACGCCCATGACCACCATTTTTAATTCACTCACTATGGCATAGTTCTATAGTCTAATCACCTCTTAAAGGCCCCACCTTTCAGTTACTCTATAGGATTTCTCACCCTCAATAGTTACAGTGGATATCTAAGTTTCAATGAGGTTGGCATCCAAACTAGCACCCTCCCTAGTATGGGTGGCCCTCATCCAATTAGTTGAAGGTGAAGGCCTGAATAAAATAAAAAAGCCTTCCCTCGAGTAAGGGGAAATTCATCCTGCCTGAATGTTTGAGCTGGACTTTGGTCTTTTTCTGCCTTTAGACTCAAGCTAAAAAATGGCTCTTCTCGAGTTTTGAGCTGGCTGCTTTCAGACTTGAACTTATTTCATCAACTCTCCTTGTTCTTGGGCTTTTGGGTTCAGATTGGAACTACACCATTGGCTCTCTTGGGTCTCCAGCTTGCTGACTGACAATCTGGGGACTTAGTCTCATAATTGCATGAACCAATTTCCATTTATATATAACATGTATATATGTGTGTATGTGTGTGTACATATATGTAAGTGCGTATATGTATATATACATATATATACATACATACATATATATACATATTTATATGTATATATATATACACACACACTGTTAGTTTCTCTGGAGAACTCTGACTAATCTATAGATTTTGGTGCTGAGAATGGTCCTAGAGGAGCAGAATTTAAAGGATGAGTTTTTTTTTGAATTGGTTCTGCGCTTTCTGGAATGAAATCTCTAATATCATTATATTTAAGGATGCTAATGACTTTATTTCCAGTAGTAAAGAGATCCACCAATCCATAAAGTTGGGTGTGCATAGCAGCACTACATCATCAAATGGAAGTCCTATACACATGATCAGGTCAAAGCAGATCCGTCCGGTCCTGAAGACACAGTAAGTTACATGAAAAAGTGACCCAAGTGCCCATGGGCCTCATTGCTGCTACACTGCCTTCTGTCTCTCAGCCTGCACCTATGGCTGCATGGGGAGTTCCCTATGATCAGTTGACAGAGGATGAGAAGACATGGCTCTGGTTTACAGATAGTTCTGTGCAGCATTGAGACACTACCCAGAAGGGGACAGATGCAGCTCTACAGCCTCTATCTGGGATATTCCTAAAGGACAGCAGTGAAGGGAAATTCTCTCAATGGGCAGAACTTCAAGCAGTGCATCTGGTTGCTCATTTTGCTCAGAAGGAGAAATAACCATATAGTGACTATATAGTGATTCTTGGGCTGTGGCCAATGATTTGGCTGGATGGTCAGTGACTTGGAAGAAACATGAGTGAGAAATTAGTGACAAGGAAGGTTGAAGAGATATATGATAGACCTCTCTGAATGGACAGAAATGTGAATATATTTGTGTCCCATGTGATGGCTCACCAAATTGTGTCCTTAGCAGAGGAGTAGTTTAATAATCAACTGGATAGGATGACCCGTTCTGTGGATACTAGTCAGCCTCTTTCTCCAGCCACCCCTGCCATTGTCCAATGGGCTCATGATCAAAGTGGCTATGGGAGCAAGGATGGAGGTTAGGCATGGGCTCAGCAACATGGACTTTCACTCACCAAGACCAATCTAACTACAACCCCACTGAGTGCTCAACATGCCAGCAGCAAAGACCAACACCGAGTCTCCAATATGGCACCATTTCCTGAAGTGATCATCCAGCTACCTGCTAGGAGGTTGATTACACTGGATCACTTCCATCATGAAAGGGGCAACATTTTGTTCTTACTGGAATAAATACTTACTTTGGATATGGATTCCTTTCCCGTATACAATCAGTCTGCCAAAACTACCATCCACAGACTTACAGAATGCCTTATCCACCAGCATGGTGTTCCACATTGCTTCTGATCAGGGAATTCAGTTAATAGGAAAGAAGTGTGGCAATGAGTCCATGTTCATGGAATTCAGTGGTCTTACCATGTTCCCCATCATCCTAAAGCAGGTGGTTTGATAGAATGGTGGATTGGCCTTTTGAAGGCTCAGTTACAGTGCCATATAGGTAGCAATATCTTGCAGGGCTAGGACAATGTTCTCCAGAAGGAGTTATCCTCTGAATCAGCGTCCAATATATGGTTAATTAATATGCAAAAAAATATGTATTCTATTGGTTGTGTTTCTCTGCAGAACCCTGACTAATACAGTCATCTTCTTAACTTGAACTGGGGATCATGGGAAAGGGAGAGTAATGATGGCTTCAACTTTTTTCCAACCAGGGCTTCTTGGGGATGATTGGAAATGTAGCCCAAAATATGTAGAACTTTTTAGCTAAAAAACAAAAATGTTTTTTAGGGTCTTGAAACCATGTAGAAAAAGTGCTCTCATATCATGAATGTTGTTATTATAATGCAGTGCAATTAATAATAGTAAGCACTGGCCTTGAAATCAAGAGATTCCCTTCATGACTCTATCACTAACTTACTATGTAATTAAGATTGTTTCATCCAAGCCTTGGTTTCTAACTACGGATAAATGAGAAACTTGAGACAGACTATCTCCAAGGTCTCATTCAGCTTTTAAATTTTATAATTCCCATATTTTAGGAACAAAAGATCTTGAAATATACTTTACATTGGTTACCTTTTTTAAAGAATTAGTCTCAACCCAAAATTCATTCTCCTAAAAGCCTAGTAGATAAGTGCTATATATTCCCACCTGTGTATTTCCATATCTACTTGCACATATATCTAAAATAGCACTAGTATTATGTAATAATCTGATTTATGGGTATCATTCTCCCATACTAGGTACTCTGTCTCTCTAGGGAAAATAATCTACCACGTTAATCATCATGTCTCTGGAATCTAGAATAGGAACCGTAATGTGGTAGGTTTTCAAAAAATACTTTTTGAATAAATGCATTCATGTGTTATTTCTCAAAGTGTGTTCTGTGTACACAAGAGTCTGTTGAGATGCTCTGCAAAAGAGTATCTTAATATAATGTTAATTAAATGCTACCTTTCTTCCTCTGTATGAATATTTACAATTAACTTTAACATTCTAAATGTTTGAGAAGTTCTGTTGAAAGGGAAGTAATTTAATTCTGCTTAAGCTGATATTCTATGGGCATTGGGCAATGAAATCAATCTTTTAAAATGAAAATGATGGTCCATGCACGAAGATTTGTGATGCAGTACCTTAATGAATTAAGCAAAAAATTTTGCTACATATGCTCTTTGGTAATTCTGAGGGAATTTCATATCATATGAAATTTATTATATTGGTTATGCTGTGATCTCTGCCTAATCATCTTAAAATATTCTCTCCAGACATTATTACTCTAGTTTCACAGGTCTTCTCAAACTGGAAAATAATTTCTTGCTCAGAGCTTTTGCACAAATATTCCCATCTTCTCGGACTCTTCTTTGCTAGATATATCATGTCTAACACCCACTCATTTTTCATTTCTCTACTGATATGTCACTTTCTGAAAAAACATGTTATTTTCTCTTACAGAACCGTATTAATTTCTTTTATAGAACTTATCACTGTTGGTACCTTTGTTTAATGTTTGTCTTCCTCATTAGACTCCATGACAATATCGGTCATGTATATATTGCTCAACCTTTTTACTCAGCTCCTAGTCCATAGCAGGAGCTCGATCAATGCCTTTTTAAACGGAGGTAGATATATTTATGTTTACATAGTAATATGATAAATGTTTCTTTCCCCCTTTAAAGTTAATGTGCATGAGGTTAGGGATTGTGTGTATTTGTTTATTGCTGTACTGCCAAAAATATGAGTGCAGGGAATAGTGTTCAATAACTACTTATGGAGTAAACTAGTAGTTTGGTTAATTGATAAAAACTTAAAAAAATTTCTTAAACTATTATTTATTAGAACAGTGTGGTGGAATGTTAAAAAATATGGTTCTTTTTTACCCCCTGGAATTATTTTAGTTCTACAGATGGTATCATGAGAAGAGAAAAATGAAGCAAAATGAATTATCTGGTTTATCTTGCTGGATTATAGTTTAGTAAAGTGGGATTTTGTCACTAGAACAGAATTTAAATATAAATCCAAATTTTAGGACCTCTTTTAATACTATCTCTGTAATCAGAAATTTCTATATGAAGTTGAATGTGCAGGAAGTAGAAAAGAATTCAAAACTCTGAGAGTTTTATTCTTTTATCAAATGTTTATTGAGAATACTATGAATTTTATGGAGTGTTCAGGTAGATTGGATATCAGTGTGTTTATCAGAACTACAAAGGGCCACAGTTTGTTTTTCATTATTAACAGTGATAACAATAAAAACATAAGGAATCTAGAGACTGTGACAATTTTTTCAAATATAAGCCTCAAAAATCTCCCTGTCTCTGAAGGAAGTAGGAAATGAACAATGGGTTAGCCCCTTTGAGCCCAGTGGAATTGTGACTTAGTTCCTATGAGCAGTGCTTACGGGAACAACTGGAAATAGCCCTGTATTTGCTGATTTGTGCTTTTTCTGCTGTACTGATGAGTTTCTCTCTCTTTTTCTCTCTCTCTTATCAGCTTGGTACTACAGAAAATATTTTAGCCTAAAATTTTAGGCAGGTTGGAAAGCTCACAAGCTTTTATTTCAAGGTTTATTTCTTGGGGGAAAGTAGAAGAAATCAGGATGTTAATTTTGTCTAGGAAAGTCTTCTTGAGGCAGCTGAGAGAGTCAGAGGTGGGGTAGATGCCATATCATGTGCTTGTAAGAAATCATTGCAAATGAGTGCACCTCCACAATCATATGAAAGGCAATTTCTAGGACCTAAGATGAATGAATTATAAATGAAATACGAAAAAAATATATGCAAGAGGGAGGATAAAGACATTTCTGATTAAAAAAAAAAGAAGACTTCTGGAGACTTTTAGACGTTTGGCAGTCCTAAGTGCTCTGTAAGAAAAGATATGACCTTTTCTCTTGCAGTTTCTTTTGTCTGAAGCATAAGGTGCAGATGGTAGGTATATCACTATTTTGCTATAAACTACAACTTCTTATTGGGGTTGTTTTCATTTAACCAGTTCTGATTTAGAATGTGCTAAATACTTGTGATCAAAACTGATGTCCATTTATGGGCTCTAAGAAACTGTCTCAGAGCTCTGTAGTAGGGTTTTCATTACTTGAAAATGTTACTTGTTTTATTTAACACACATTTTTAGAGTTCCAGCTACATGATAGGCACTGTTCTATGAGCTGGAGCCACTGTACCAAACGAACAGCCCTGTCCCTATGGAACAAAATCAATAAAGAAAATATATTGTATGCTGGGTAGTGATTATTGCTAAGAATACAGATCAGGAAAGGGAGGTATAAAATTTCCAGGGTGGCCAGCAAGGGTGTCACTGAGAAGTAGGCATACAAATGGCCAACAGGTATATGAAAAAATACTCAACATCACTAATCATCAGGGAAATGCAAATCAAAACCTCAATGAGGTATCACCTTACTCCAGTTGAATGGCTATTATCAAAAAGACTATTCCTCAAAAAACTAAAAACATAACTACATATGATCTAGCAATCCCATTGCTGGGTATTTGTCCAAAGGAAAGCAAATTAGCATATCGAAGAGATATCTGCACCCCATGTTTATTGCAGCACTATTCACAATAGCCAAGATATGGAATCAACCCAGGTGTCCATTGACAGATGAATGGATACAGAAAATGTGGTATATACACAGCAGAATACTACTTAGCCATGAAAAAGAATGAAATCCTGTCATTTCAGGCAACCTGGATGAACCTAGAAGACGTTATGTTAAGTGAAATAAGTCAGACACAGAAAGATAAATACCATGTGTGCTTATTCATATATGGGAGCTAAAAAAAATAAGTTGAACTTTTAGATGTAGAGAGTAGAATTGTGATAATTAGAGACTGGGAAGGGAAGGAGGGAAGGGAATAGGGAGAAGTTGGTTATTAAACACAAAATTACAGCTTAATAGAAAAAATAAGTTCTAGTGGTCTACAGTAGCACTAGACATCTATAATTAAGAATAATTCATTGCATGTTCTCAAAAGGCTAGAAGAGAGGAGATCAAATGTCTCACCACAAAGAAATGATAAAGTTTTCCAGTGATGAATATGCTAATTACTTGATTTGATCACCACACACTGTACACAGGTATTGAAATATAACTCTGTACCCTGTAAATATGCACAATCATACATTTCAATAAAAAAAAAAGACCTAAAGGAGGTGAAGGAGCTAGCTATTTCAGGAAGAGCAATGTAGGAAGATGGAACAACATGTGTAATGGCTCAGAGGTGAGAGTTTTCCTGTTGTCTTCAAGAAAGGAGTTTTCCTGTTGTCTCCTTGAAGAGGAAGCCAGTGTGTGGGGGGTGGTAAAAGTGAGGAATTATAGTAAGGGATAAAATTAGAGAGGTAACAGCCTCAGTTTGGGTCTTGAGGTCCGTATATTGGAATCACCTGCAAAGCTCAAGACACACCAATTAAATAAGAATCTCTGGTGGATGTCCCCAGACATCAGTAGTTGTTGAAGCTACCCCGTGTGCAGCCAAGATTGAGACATGGCTCCAAGTAGTGGGATGATATGATCTGAATGACACGATAGGATGTCCATTTTATAAAGTTCCTTGTAGTTGTCAGTTTGAGAATTTTCTCAACGGGCAAGAAAAGAACAGGAATTATGAGTTAGAAGTTTATTTTAAAATTCCTGGAAAGAAATGGTAGCAGTGTGAAGATACAAGAAGTGGGGGAATTTTGAATATATTTTGAACAGTGTCGTATAAGTTATATCACCTTTTAAAAGTCCTGTATGCTACTCTGCAATAGGTAGCTTGTATTAACTCAAGTTTGTGAAATGTCCTGGCACTGACTCCTTGGTAGTCAGAATAGTTATGATATTCAAAATAAGGAAGATGGGGAATCAGAAATCTGGTAATGCTCTGTTTCTTAATGTGGATAATGATTACAGGTGTGTCAGCTTGTAGTAATTCATCAAATCAAACATTCATAATTTCAGAACTTCATGTGTTTTATAATTTTATATAAAACAAAATAGGGGCCTATTCTAGAATAAAAGAGATGAAAGGGATTTAAAAATGTAGATGCATCGGTCATGTCTCTCTCTTGTTCAATAGCTGCAGGATTGTGCAGGTGACTAGGAACATTTGGACATCCTTATTTTTCAACCCCATGATGAGCTACATTTTTCTATATGTCAGTTTTCTGCAAAGACCTTTGTTGACCTTTGCCACACTAAGCAACTTGTAAGATGTCTGTTCTGTTGTGCTGAGGTTACTTAGTTGAAGGTCTTTCCCTCCTTGTTAATGTTGGACATGGTGGGATTGAGGCCCTTTCAGAAGTCAGATGGGTCTTTCACTTGGTGGGAGGGAAGATAGGGTCAAGTCTAAGGTCAGTAAAAGAGGAGAGAAATCAGTGATTTTGAGAATCTTTGCTCTCTTTATTACTGGCTTTGCAATGTGACTTTGCACTTCACTAATCCTGCAGCCTTAAAATGTGACTCTGTACTTTGAGGGAGTTCAGTGAAAGTTAATATTTGAAAAGATTGAATGAACCCAACAGACTAGTATAATTGGAACACATTCTGGAATGTACTAAAATGCTTTTTTTGTGAATAGACTAAAGCAAAATTTGCATTTACAAACAAAAATGAATAGAGTGAAAGATTCCTATGTTGTAGACAGAAATTGACATACCAGACATAATTCATTGGGACTTTCATTTGCTGGGAAATACAATGCATTGAAAGAAAGCATTTGCAAGGAGTCAAGTCACAATGAATACATTGGCAGTATTACATGGATCTGTACCTGGAAAGAGTAAGCCTAGAAGAACCTGCCAGTATTTGCTTGGCACTGTGAGTAGGGTACTTGGAGGGCCACTCTGAATGCTAGTAACTTGTGTGATATTAAGGAGAGCATCAATTGGATAAACATGCTCAGTTCTATTCTCTATTCAAATATTTTAAGAGTTGGTTTTGAAGGTAGATTTTTCCAGGACTTGAGAGGGATGTCTATAAATGTCTAATTGCCTTCCAGTGCAATATCTGATGATCATTAAGTGTCAGCTAGTCAGCTTAAAATCAATCTCAAAGAGGATTTCATTTTTTTTTAACCCTGCTCTAGAGATCTTTTCTACACTGAAAGGATGAACGATACCAATCACTGGCTTTTTGCAGGCTGACAGTGCACTTACTTCTGTTGCAAATGCATTTTATGTAAGAGGACGACATAAGAAAAGATGTCTTGCCACACACGTACAGTCAAATATTATTACACCACAGGGCTTGTATTAATTGCCATCTAGACCATCTGCTCTGCTCCCTTGTGAAAATTGCTTTCCCTAATAAACCTGATGTAGCCATCTTCCATTTATTTTTTTTTCTAGGATTTAGTCTAGGCACTGAAGCTAATCAGTAATACTAACATTTAATATATTGAAAATATTGTCATATTCTAGTTCCTTCTAGACTTGAAACATATAATATAGAAAACATTGGAGGTTTTGAACATTGTTTATATTTCTGCTTAATTGATTAGAATTTTGCAGGCTTTAATAATGTGCTGGACATCTATAACTTTGAGGTTTAAATTAGTTTTTTTGTTTGTTTTATTAGCCTTTCACCTGCTGAGATCATCCTGAATAAAATTCAAAATAGAAGCAGTCTTTTCCCCTTAAATTCTCATTCAGGGGCATCAAATGAGGTTTATTTTTTGAGCTTCCATAGGAACAGAAACTTAAGGATGGTATTGGTTCTGCATTATCTGGAAGTACTTTTCTGATCTGGTGAAATTTAGAAGCACTGGTGACCTAGTTTCCAATGATAAAGGGGACACTGGTAGTCCATTACATGACAAATAGTAACTTAAGTGATAACCTGTAGACAGCTTCACTCAAGTGTCTATAGAAGGCAAGGATATGGGAGGCCAAATACTTCCTGCTATCAAAATTTAATGAAAACACAGAATATAATGCTGTTGCTCACCTATTTTTGCATGTACAGGGGAGCTTGAAGAAAGGAAATGGTGGCCTCAAGTCTCAAGATTCAAGGAATGAACTAAAATGTTTCTGTGACTCCTATGAAATAAACTTTTATCTACTGTAATCACAGGGCTGAGATATCTGAAAGCCAAATCCAAAGTCTAGTCCTAAAGTTGCCTGAGTTTCAGTGCAAATTGAAGTCACAGTCTTGCAGAGTTTCTTATGTTAAAGTTAGTACATTGATTTGGAAGAAGCAGAAACCAAAACAATTGAGATGGAAACATATGGACAGACCCTGATTAAGCTGGGAGCATTGGACCCCTACATTCTCCTAAGTCTCCTTTGCCAGAAGAAGAATCTCATCATCCCTTGTCTGTGAAGGTTATTCTGAAGAATGTGAAGAGTTCTCTGAGGTAAAATCCTCCTCAGGACCTACCCCCACCTACTATCATCTAGATCTATAACTAGATTAAAATCCTGGGGCTAACCCTTGGAATTCGGAACAAAATTTGACACATCAAATGGTGCCATACACACTAAGATAAATGCAAGATTTTACTAATTTATATTGACAGATTCCTGGGACATATGTATGGGAATGGATCCTAAGGTAGTTGGAAGAGTGTGGGAGAAATATAATCTTGGATTAGTCTAAATTTGTTGACATGGATGAACTAAACAGGGGTTCTGGATTTAGTGTTTTAGCTCAAGCAGCTAGGATGGCTCTGAGTTTGCTTGGTTACTTTCTTAAAACATAGGCTCCAAAATGGCCTATAATAATTGAAGTAGAAATTTCAGGTGTTCCTTGCATACTGTAGAGGAAGATATCGAAAAATTGGAATAAGAATGGATTTTTTATGTAAGACTTGTACACCAAACCCTGAAATATATCACTCAGAAGGGACCAGATAACAGTATTTTTGACAAAGGTCTAAGAAATATTTGTAAAGGAGCTCAATATTCTTGGATATCTCTGTGGTGGCTATTCTCCCTCTCTCTTTTTTCAGATGTTTAGTTTTTTCTTTTAATATTTATTTGTATATATTTGTGGGGTACAGTATGTTGTTTCAATATATGCACAAACTACACAATGAGTTATTTAGGTTGGATAGCATAATTTTGTACCCATTTGTCCAACACTTTCCCTCCTTCCCCCCTGCCTGCCACCCCCCACCTCTGGAAACCATTATTCTACTTTCTACTTTTATAAAACCCCCCTTTTTTTTAGATTTCACATATGAGTGATATTATGTGGTATTTATCTTTTTGTGCCTGACTGACTTTGCTTAACGTGATGGTTTCCAGTTCCATCAATGTTGCTGCAAATGATAGGATGCCATTTTTTAATAGCTGAGTAATATTCTATTGTATATCTATACCACAGTTTTTTAATCCATTCATCTGTTAATGGACATTTAGGTTGATTCCATCTCTTGGCTATGGTGAATACCGCTGCGATGATGTGGGAGTGCAGTTGTCTTTTTGATATATTGATTTCATTTTCTTTTCCAAGTAGTGAATAGCTGGGTGGTAGGGTAGATTTACTTTTAGTTCTCTGAGGGAACTCTGTACTGTTTTCCACAGTGGCTGTACCAATTTACACTCCCACCAACAATATAGGATAATTCTTTTTTCTCCACATCCTGGTCAGCATTTGTTATTTTCTGTCTTGTTTATAATAACCATTCTAACTGGAGTGAAATGATATCTCCTTATGGTTTTAATTTGCATTTCTCTGGTGATTAGTGATGTTGAACAGTTTTTCATGTGCCTGTTCATCATTTGTATGTCTTCTTTTGAGAAATGTCTGTCCAGGTCCTTTGCCCATTTTTTAATTGGCTTATTTGGTTTTTTTGCTGTTGAGTCATTTAAGTTTCTTATATATTTTGGATACTAGGCCCTTGTCTAATGTGAAGTTGGCAAACATTTTCTTCTATTCTGAAGGTTGTCTCTTCACCTTGTTGATAGTGTCCTTTGCTGTGCAGAAGCTTTTTTAGTTTGATGTATTCTCATTTATGTATTTTTGTTTTAGTTACCTGTGCCTTTGTAAAAAAAATCACTGCCCACTCCCGTTTGGTGTATAGTTTCCCATATGTTTTCTTCTTGTAGTTTCATAGTTTCAGGTCTTAAATTTAGGTCATTGATCCATTTTGAGTTGATTTTTGCATATGGTGAGAGATAGGGGTCTAGTTTCAATTTTCTGCATATGAATATACTGTTTTCCCAGCACCGTTTGTTGAAAAGGCTTTCCCCATTGTATATTTTTGTCAACTTTGTTGAAAATCTGTTGGCTGTAAGTGCATGGGTTTATATAGGAGCTCTCTATTCTATTCAATTAGTCAATTTGTTTTTGTGCCAGTAGCATGCTGTTTTGGTTACTATAGTTTTATAGTATATTTTGAAGTCTGGAAATGTGATGCCTCCAACTTTGCTCTTTTTATTCAAGATAGATTTTGCTATATAGGATCTTTTATCATTCCATACAAATTTTAAGATTATTTTTTTTCTATTTCTGTGAAGAATGTCATTGGTATTTTGATACAAATTACATCAAATGTGTAAGTGCTTTGAGAATATGGACATTTTGATGATGTTAATTCTTCCAGTCCATGAACATAGGGTATCTTTCCATTTACTTGTGATCTCTTCAATTTTTTCACCAGTGTTTTATAGTTTCTTTGTAGAGGTCTTTCACCTCCTGTGTTAAATTTACTCCTCAGTAGTTCATATTTTTGGTAGCTATTGTGAGTGGGATTACTTTCCTGATTTCTTCTTCAGCTGATGGTTATTCTCTGTAGGTCAGGATTGACAGTGGGAAAGCTGTCATCAAACTGAACTCTTTGAATTCAAAGAAGATGATGGGATCTCTGGGTGGTAGGGACCAAAATGTTGCACTTATATACCACAAGTAAGGTGGGTTACTATACTGGACAGAAGAGCAAAGCAGTCATCAGAATTTGACCTGCAGGGGGAGGGAGGGAGGAAAGGAAGGGGGGAGGGCGGGAGGGAGAGAGGGGGGAGAGAGAGAGAGAGAGAGAGAGAGAGCGAGAGAGAGAGC